>NW_025110006.1:0-44747 GCF_011392965.1 Frieseomelitta varia | reverse complement strand
TTTTTTTTTTTTTTTTTTTTTTTGGAATTTACGCATAAAAGTCAAACATACATCGCACTTTGAATGCACAACATCGCGTAATTGTAGTTATAATTACGTAAATACCGTGAAAGCGTACCATCAAAAAGTGAAAAAAAAAAAAAACGAAAAAGAAAATTTGCTTCACAAGTAATTTTGTAACTTGACGATTGCATCTCGTTGCAAAAATTTCGAGGATTTCTCGATTTTCGTGTCAATTTGACGATAAATCGCCGGCTGAATTAAGTCTCGCTGGAATGGCACGTATTCACGAAACGTGTGTGTGAAAATAAACAATAATATCCAGGACAACAGAGAGACTTGTGGAATTTATGGCGCGCCGTCGTCTTCGAGAGAGAGAGAGAGAGAGAGAAATACTCCTAGAACGTCGTTCGTATGCTTTATGCTCTGTTCGGCACAATGATGGGAACCAAGCCCACGTACTTCTACGGCTCGCAGGATTCATTTGAACCAGTGGCAAATTTTTTCTTTTTTTTTTTGCACTTAGGTCGCTTTTTAAGTGAAAATGGAACGATTTCGTTGCAGCACGAGCTGCATTTGTCTCGTGAAAACGGTAGTGAAATATAATTCATCTTCCTTTCCCACCCTTCAAACTTGCCTTTCGTTCACTCTTCAGTTCGTTCTTGGTAGAAAACTCGTTCTTGGAAAATTTTCGTCTTCGATTCAGTGCAATTTCGATGAACTCGATTCTGCCAAGTCGGACAGAAAGTCGGAGGAACAGTCAGTTGGGCATATTTTATTCGAATAATGAATAAAATACTGTCAAATTTATTCGTAAATAACGAATAACGACTTTATTCGAGGAAAAATTCTACGAATAACGATTTCGAATTAAATTTCCTTCGAATAAATTCTTCGAAGAAAATTTTATTCGAAGATTTATACGAAGAAAATTTTCTTCGAAGAATTTATTCGAAATGTTATTCGAAGAAAATTTTATTCGAACAATGCTCAACTCTGGAGGAACATCGATTAGAGGAGCAAGCGGTAACGGGGAACCGATCGATGGAACAACAAGGGTAGAAAGTATGGAAATCATCGGTACTGGGAGATTGTCGATACTGTACTCGTACAATTCGACCCGTATCCGCCAACAAATTCCCACACTCGCCCGCTAGAGAGATCCAAGTGTGAAATTACGTTTCAGAGTCGAGCAAATCTCCGTGCGAGTTGCATGCTTTGTTGTACACGGTGTCCATAAAGTCTCTTTGCAATTTCAAAAATTTATTACGAAGGCAAATGAAGAGACAGATAGGTGAAAATTATTACAAAATGAGACGTATATATTTAAATTTTTTTCTCCCTTTTATTAATACACCTCTATATGGGCACCATTAGCACTAAAGCAGATGATCACTGATGTCATTGATGAGAGTATGGTACAGCGAACGTGGCTAGAAATCGAGTACCGTACTTGATGTACTTCGTGCAATTAATAGTGCCCATATAGAAGTGTATTGAATAAGGCAGAAACAACTTAAATACACACGTCTCATTTTGTAATAATTTCCACTTATCTGTCTCTTCATTTGCCTTTGTAACAAATTTTTGAAATTGTAAAGAGTCTTTATAGACACCCTATAATATAAACCGAATAGCGCTTTGCACGAATATATACATATATACATACGCGATATATATACATTCCACGAGAGACACAGAGGGTGTGGTAGAGCGATAATGGTCCAGTTAACTGACGTATATGTACGTACTCCATTTAATATCAGCGATATCTTCTCACACCGCTTCTCTTCCGAAAGGTGGTAAAGGAAAGGTCGCCGCTCCGCGCCGCGGCGTGTAGGTGCACCTGTGCGGTTGGCACGCCTGCTGGAAGGCTGCGCCGCTCTCGGTCCACGCCAACAATAGCCGCCTCTCTTTTATTTCGGCCGATGAAGAGATTAATAACGTTTCACGAGGAGAAAGTATTCGTCGGGGGAGGAGGGATCGATTCACCGGGCCTCGAGGTCATCAGGGGTTATTTAAGTCGAAATACCACGAGGAAGTGGCCTCCACGACTCGCGAGGAAGAGACCTCGCGTCTCTCTCGTGATCAACCAACATGCCACTTGAGAATCTTCGCGCAGGATCATTGTGCAACGCTCGATACACACACTGTTGTGTGCATGCTCGATCGTCTTGCCCACGCTTTCCTACGGGGTTATTCGATCCCTTTACGAGTTCTCTTCAGTCAGAATTCCAATCTTCATTCCAATTTAATTAAGAAACTAGAAGATACGTGACTGATTCAAGTCTACTGATTCTCCTCCCTGTTAGTGATTTTTCGTTCACGTAGGAGCTTGTTCAATCGGTATATAAAATGGAGTTTTGTATGTGCAAATTCTACTCTGCAGTCTCGCGAACATTTGTATGAGTATAGGTACATACGTGTCGTATGTTCATAGTCTCTTCGGTCGAAAATGGCAAAAGTTTCGATCAGAAAAGACACGTCCCATTCATCCCGCAAATTCCATTCCCCCAAATACCTACATATACCTCAACCAACAACGGCTGTCGCGTTGACCGACGCGAAGCTGGAAACACGCCGCAAGTAAGTGAAACTTACTGTCGTGCCGAAAATAACGCGAGACCCTTGGAAAAAGATGGCCTTTTCGAGTAAGACCGGCGCGAAAAGTGGGGCGCAATTTTTGCACGTGTGCACGGCGTGGTACACGTACCCGGCAGAGAAACAGATACGTGTTTACAGAATGGGAAGAAGGGAAAGGAAGAAGAGAAGGTGGCCACGCGGGAGTGAGAGTACCCCGAGGGAGGAAGGATGCTCGCCATCACCAGAAGGGAATTGCACCAGGTGGAGAAAGAGGGAGTGAGATCCATTGCATGAAGACAGAGAGGGAACGAGAAACGAGCAAAAGAGAGAGAGAAGGGGAAAGAGAAAGAGAGAGTTGACGAGAGAGGACTGGAGAGGGAAAGGATAGGTGAAAAAAAAAGGTGAAGAGAGGGAGTCAGGTTAGCAGTGGATGGGCATTCGACGTCTGAGCTGCACACGGCTACCTAGCGATTCACAGAAGACCGGCTACCTTCGTACGAACCGGTTGTGGTCGATAACCCGACGTCTCCGCGTGGAACGTTTGTGAACATACATACGCGAGTACTGTGCCACCGTTGGATGGGACCGAGCCGAAATCTTTGGGACCGTTTGGCATTGCTGATCACACTGTCGTGGTGAGATCGTTTGAAAGTGAGGAACGATCGTCGTCGAGTTGCAAGTGTTTTAAAGGAGGGGGAAAAAAAAAAAAAGAAAAAAGACAAGTGGAAGTTGCAGTTCGAAGGATCGAGACTCTGGAGCTGGAAGGATGAGCGGGCCTAGCGTGGATGTCGTCTGGGATCCACAGATGCAAATGAATCCCTTGGATTGTTGGGATTATTCCATTGAATTGTCGTGTCTTCAAAGTCCAGAAACTATAGCAAAAGGTACATCAAAATGAGAGAGACTTTGCCGCTGTTCGCTTGTGGTGTAGATTGTTTTTTTCGGGATAGTGATCGTGTGTTGGAGCGTTTGCGCAAATTGAGCTGAAATGGTTTTGACGAAAGAAATTTATAGTAATGTGGTAGATGACGGAGAGACTGGTATTTATACTTGATGCCAGGATCAGTTACCATCGAACAATATCCTAGATTGTGAGATTTGAAACGACGTATTTTACATTAGTTAATTTCACGACCTCGTGTATAATTGTATCATTACAATCATTTAAACGAGAATATAAACTCGGATATATTAAAAATCATGCTAGTAATATAAAAAAAATAGAATATTAAAAATTTTTCCTAATATCCGCATTTTTTTAATATTTCAGTGAATAAATATATCTGTTAGTAATACATATAACAAACTATATTTCTGAATAAAATAGAAATAATTCAACTGGGATTCTAAAATATTTATTATAAGATAAAACGTGATAAAAGATATCGTATCAATAACAGTGTTGACAGAATGTACAATGCGCATCTCTTCTTTTAAAGTGATATCCATTTACATTATACATATATTCATAAACTACATACTTGATCCTTAGAGAAAAGGTTGGAACGAATTGTTACTCTATTAATTATTGTTAATCCGCAATGTAAATCGTTACCAGATAAATAATTTCATGTTGGAAATATTAATGATTAATACTGTATCTTCCAAATATGAATTACATAGTCATCACATAAATAATTTACAATATTATTCTAATTAGAATAAAATATTGTTAAAGTAATATTAAAAAGTATAATAAAATCTATGTCATGTTATAAAATATCATTAAAGGTAAACTCATGAACGTGTAAGTGTAATAATTACGCAAAATGACAAGGCAGAATAAACAATAAGTTCTGTCACATAAATAGCTACGGGCTACAATTATCGTCGTGAGATTTTCCATTGCGTGCGAATTAGGAAAAAGGGAAGGGGAATGGATGTTTATCGTTGCGCGTTGTTCAACTGAGTCGGAAAACACTAATGACAGTGAGGGATGGGAAGAAGAAAACGGTAATTTTCGTTTTCTCACTACTCTGTGAAGGTCCTTAGCCCTAGCTATAAAATACAGTCTGTTCCGTGGCTCTAAAGCTGGAATTCAGAGGTATTTGTAGCTATACAATCTAGAAGCAAATTTACATGCGATTTTCAAGCTACGTCCAGTCAAAACAAAAAAACCTCTGACGCATACGTCGAAACGCAATATTTGAAAATCGCGCTGGACGCATGCGCGTCAGATATATGCGCGTTAAACGCTTGCGCATCAAACGCATGCGCAGTTTGAACGCTGCGCAGTAGATGTGCGCGCGTCAAATCCGTTGAAACCGATACAATGGAAGAGCTTGATGTTGTTACTTTTCTATATCTTACACAATTTTCAAACTTTTTCCGGTAAAAAGATCTTTGACGCGTGGAGATGTGTGTCCAATACTTAAGGAAATTCCAACCTAATCTTAAAACTACCGACGACCGAAGTAAAAAAATCCATCAAAGACATTAAAGTGAAAAAATAGAAAAACCTTTATGGTAACAATATATATATATATATATATATATTTTATAAAAACTCGTTTAAGTCTCTAAAAATACACTGTTCCGCATCTACAAAATTTCTAACAAAAATGATAAATTAATCATTTTTTAGACCAGTAGTTCTACTGTGTTGAGGCTCCTGCCTGGAGGCCGTCAGTTTCAGGATAGAGGAAATGCAACGAACCGAGGCGTTCACCGTCAAGTTCAACTGTTTGGAACATCCTCGAGTTTTATCGTTTCAAATCATTCGAGACTCTCTAGGCCCGATCCTTTGTCACGCGATCGTTTCATCGTCGTTAACGAGAGAGAGGCTGATAATCAGACAGATGTTAAACCGTAGATCGGATCGCGTTCAAACCTGTTACATATAATTAATATACACCTAAATTAACGAATCGACATTTCGCACGCGCGCGTTACCACTTTTATTTACGTTATGCTTTTGCTACGAAAGAAACTGACAAGCCTGATATTTCAAAATTGCTGTTTTTTATATTATACTATTATATAATATATATTACATAATATATATAATATAATGTAAAATTATATTACAATATATATTATTTTATATTATATTATTATATAATATATATTACATAATATATATAATATAATATAGAATTATATTACAATATATATTATTTTATATTATATTATTATATAATACATATTACATAATATATATATAATATAATATAAAATTATAATATATATTTTATATTATATTATTATACAATTATACAATAATAAATATAAATTTTATATTATATTAATATACAATATATATTATTTTATATTATATTATTATAATATATAATAATATATATTATATTATATTGCTGTTTTTTATATTAATTTACATATTGCTATTTCAAATGATTTGAAATTCTACAATTATTATTACCATAGAACGTAATTGCGACACGCGGTCGAAAGCTTGATGGGAAAGGATTTTCACGGGCAACGAAGTTAATTGTTTATTGATGTTAGTCGCTCGCAACTGTTCAAATGAATTAACATACCGGGATATTCCGGCAGGTTAGAAGAAGAAACGAATGTCTTTTTAATGACCGTGGGAGTATTAAACGGGACGTATGGAGGATAATGTTTAATGGATATGGGAGAAATTTTCCGGATACTCCAGTGCTTAACCAGTCATTCTATTTAAACGTGCGATAATCTACACGTAGATTTGTATAATTACAGCTGGGAAAACTCTACGTTTTTTTTTTTTTTTTTTTTCTTTCTTAAATTTCTAGTATTATTAAAAAACGATTAGCCTCGAAGTGTCGTATCTGTTTTCTCTTTTCATCTGTTATCTTTTGTACGAAGGAGCTGAAGATACGTTTCTGAAGAAATTTAATAATGTACTCGATATTATTGCAGTATTGCCTATGCAGTTTCAAATGAATGCACAAAAATTCGCGGTACACTCATAGTCGAGGAATTTTTTACGCAAAGTTTTTTCCAGAAGAATGAAAATCCCTAATCAATTATGACCTTACGATTTCAGACTTGCAATTGGCGGCGGAACTTGGCAAAACACTTTTGGAACGGAACAAGGAATTAGAGAACATTATCAAAACGCATCAGTCCACCGTCGAGGAACAAGCGCAAGAGATAGAGGTAAACCTCTCACCGGTTTTACAATGTATTTTCAAATATTTATGCTAATCGCGACAGTCGTTATACTCACGTTGAGATATAAATCTGCAGTATATGAAAAAACAAACAGCCGCATTGAGGGAGGTAAATGATTCGCGATTGAAGATTTATGAACAACTGGAAGTCAGTATCCAGGATTTGGAACGTGCAAATCACCGTCTTGTAATTGAGAACACCAGTGATAAAAAACTAATCAAGAGGTATGATAATTTACTGTTATTCAGTATGTTTTGCATTCGTGCACATTTGTGTTTGAAGAAATTCACCCTTTTTTTTTTTTTTTTTTTATAAATCAGTGATTCCGCACAAAAATTAACTAACATTCGAAATATATTGTAATAATTACATGTAAATATATAGTAATTTTTAATCCTTTTCATTTCTTTGTGTATTGTATACGTCTAATGCCAATTTGTGATGTAATCGTATGTTACATGTCATTAATCTTTAACTTGTGTAAGTCAATGTTAATAATATATGTAATATGCACCAGTTGTTCCATTTTGTCACGTAATTAATCAATACTTCTTGTAATTTGTTAACAGTCAATGTTTAACTGTCGAGAGTTTGGAAGCTCGGTGCGAGGAACTGCAAAGGAAAATCGACGAGATAAACGAGCAACATGAAAGTCTGCTTCGGCAACAAACTGCGAGTCAATCGACGAACACCGCACAAACACAAACCTTTCTATGGAAAGTACCGGGCACGCAGGGTGGCAGCATACAACAGGTTATTAATATTCATAGAATTCATTTTGCATGATCTTAGATTCGTTTCGATAATTATCGGTTATTCCGTATTTACTGCTGAATTGTAAAAACGGTAAGAATCTCAATTTCATCGTTATTCAATTTCCCGATGAAATTTCTATTCCATTTAACTGAACGTTTCTTAGCGATACTCTCTCACTTTGTTTCAAAAAAACAAAAAAAAAAAAACAATGTTTCTATTACAGAAACATACCATGGTGCTCTTGACTAATTTTTTTATTTTATTTTTTTAAGAAAATATTTTTTTATCCTATAAAATATTTCTACCAACCACGAGTGAGTTTGCATTTAGGAAGAAATTGCAATAGTAAGGAAAATTGTCAAATTGCAGTGACAAAATTGCAGTGAAAAATTTTTATTGGCTGAAAAATTGGCCAATTTTTATTCGAAGTATATTGTATTCTTTTTATTAAATTGGAGAAAATGGTTGAAAAATATACGTTCGTACATGCACACGCGACTATGATACGCGTTACGTTACATAGTCACGAGTTACGAGTTACGAAAGTTACGGTATACATCAGATATACGATATACGAAAATCATCAGCACATTAACACATACGACAACCAACGTATTCAAGATGCAGCCGCGAGCTATTAACTTATTCACGCAAAACAATGAAAAATAATGTGCAGCGTGAAATATGTATAATTAAGCAACAAAGTAATGAAAACGAGGGGTAATTTTTAACGGACTGGATTGATGTTATTTAACATTTTTTTTTATACTATCTATAAAAAGAATCGTGAAGCGTTCAGCTTGTTAAAAATAGCATAAAGAATAAATGCCAGTGCTCTGTTGCGTAAACTCATTTAAAATCTGTCATAAATTAACAAAGACAACACACGCAGATATCATTGAAAGTTATTTGTCAACACTTGAAACGTGAAAATATTTTTCAGAGCGCTGCCCCATCTGGCCAAAAATCTTTCCAGGAATCGACCACGGACTCGAACGTTCGGCAACTTCATTCGACAATTCCAACAAACGACGAGGAAATGACCGAATTACTGAGACAATTACAGGAGGCACGAAGTCAAAGAGCAAGAGAGCAAAAGAAAGTCGCCGAGCTTGGGCAACAGTTAGCTACTTTATTGCAAGAAAATAATGCATTAGAAGAACAATTAAACGTATTGCGTAGTAAAGCACAAGATGTAAAGAATCTTCAAGAGGAAATAAACACACTCGAGGAAGTTAGGTGAGTGTTATTGGAAGCTGTATTATCGTTGGAAATTGTAATGTTATTGAAAATGATAAAATATTTCCAATATCTATAAATCTTTCATATAATTTCTTTTCTCTGTACTTTCGTATTTTAATACTTTACTTAATACGCTCTATATAAATTATTTTTATGTTCAGCCAAGTATTTTGTCTATTAATTTTCTTTTTATTATAAAGAATGTAATTATTTTTAATAATACACCGAGGTGAAATTTGTGTGTTAAGGAGTTGAGTATTGTTATTTACTTGAAGATTTATCTAAGAAATTTTGTTGAAATTTGCATAGACGAGGTCAATTGTGTGGCCGATGTTTACGTGGAATGGAGTCTAAAACGCATGACGAACTCTCTGTAATGTTGAACCAAGAAGAATACGATGACATTAGCATGGCTGAATCGCTCATAAATGATAGCCAACAGGACACCGAATCTGTTACTCAGGTAACTGTTCTTTTATGTTCATTTGTGTGTGATGCTTGCTCTATCAAGCAACTATCAATCTATTGTGTGCATGAAATGTCTTCTCCTCTTCGCTTTCTGACTTTGCTTTAATTACATTATCTTACTTCTTTTTTTTTTCTTAGCGATATTTATTTCATACATTTTTGTATGTTTTGCAAATAATATATTACTCAAATAATACAATATGATTTGAGCAAAGTATGCAGACATTAAACCATGATCCTGATAGTGACGAACGGAAATATTGGTACGGGCTAGCTTCTCTTCTGAAGAATTCTGTAAAAATTCGTAGAGAATAAAATTCTTGTAAAAGACTGCAGTATTTCTACAGTATTTTACAGGAAAGTCTGGCCTGTGCCAATAATTTTATTCCTCGCTGTTTTATACCCAAGATGTACAAGTTTTTCCAAAGTTGGACAAGTAGAGTCGAAAGTAATTTAATTTTATTTGCTTTAGGAAACACTCTCGGCAAAGATTATGAAATCCGAGGCAAAAAAAGAGAATAGAGTATTTCATATGCTGTGGACAACTTTCGCGTATATATGGAAAACACCGGCGATAATTTTTATTTTCTTTCATACGATTTCGTACATAAAGAACGAGTGTGTTGTACCGTTGTTAATGAAACCGTTTCGGATACCAATTTTCATTTTAAAAAAAGTTTTGTCACTAGGGAGTCGCAGAAAGCTGCATTAAAACGCGTAATAATTATAAAACGCTATATAATTGAGAGTTAGAGAGACTTGCATTTCACTTGTCGCATGACGCATTATCAAAACATATCTACTTGCAATCTATTTAATAAATATAACATTTTTCGCCGAAAATGATGAACTTCATATTTTGAATTTTTTAAAAAATTCAAATATTAATATTCAATATGAATGTAAATATAATTATTAACTTTATTATCATTCAATTTGAATGTTAATATTCAAAGCATATGATCAATGCTTAAATTTTCTTATTTAAAACAAAATTTTCTTATACAAAAGTTTGACCTTACATATCTGTAAGAAATATATCGAATTGTTAAGACGTTTTAGTTAGAAATTTCAAGCAAATTTTATCTTTCATTGAATAATGGTTAGTATAGTATTCATCTTTATACTAGCAACTATTGTAATTATGCATATGTTACATTTAATTCATAGCTTTTTTTTTGTAATGGTAGTTTAGAAATTTTATTTTGGAGATCTTTACGATTCAGATTGGTTCCTAATTTTTGTACCATAATTTGATGAATTTCCGAAATGGAATAGTTGGACGCGCGTTATTATGAACATTTTCAACAAAGTTTGTTAAGAAACTGGTGTAGGCACAACGAAAACTATAACTGAGCACTTACATTATCAAGAATGTAACTTATAACGATTTTAAATAACGTAAGTTGACAAAGATAGTAACCTATTAAATTAGAATACCACGATGACTGTTCGTATAATATCGACGACAGAAAAATGGCACGTACTAATGAGAAAAATGTTTTTTTGCATGTTTCTATTAACAAATGAGGGAACTAGTGATATCCCCAAAATCTATCGACATTTATTTATTACATATCATTGAAAGAGAACATGATTACATATCAATTTCCAAAGAACAAAAAAAGGCTGTGTTGAATTTAACGAATTTATTAATTTTTAAATGGCTATCAAGTTATTCCCACGTGTAATTATGGTGTAAAATTTTGAATAGATCGGATTTGATGTGATGCTGCTTAAATTTCTTTTTCTTTTCTCTTTGTTTCTTTGTTTTTTAGAGTTAAGTTTGCTTCGTCGTACTTACTTTTCTGACATTGTTAGTTCGAATACTTTCAGCATGAATGAACATTGATAGCAACATCTAGTCGAAGTATTTATTAAAATTGCGCTGTACAATGTAAGTGCCAGATTTATATGATCTTGAATAAAACATATTTTTACAACAAAATGTCGCTTTTTTATTTAATATCCTATAAATCTGGCGTTTCCTCTCATCCGATAGTCCTCGCTTTTTAAATACTGCTAATTTACCTTTAATACCTTTTTTTTTTTTTTTTTTTTTTGTTTTTTCATTAGCATTTCTCCAAGCAAAGTTTGAGGTTCAAATTTAATTTGGTTTATTTTTTCAGAGAGAGAATTTCCCATGGGATTAAAAAAAAAGTTATCTCAATGTTTCATTCATTTACAGACACTAATCAAATATCGAAATCCAAGTTACATCTGTTATTTTCACCTCGTTTCTTTTTGCATCTTTCAACTTGAACATATTCACGTCTCGAGGTGATCCGTGCATAAAACATGATTATATCATTTTCAGGACTCGAACGACCAAAACGAAGTGTCGAGCGATTTAAAGAACCCGTACAGAGTGCTAGTAGAGAAGTACCAAGCTTTGTTAGAAGTTCAAAGACGCTCGGCGCTCCGACGAAAGGACAGCGTGCCGACGCCGATGTCGTTGCAAGAGGAGTTAGAAATGTCAGGTGAATTTAACAGCTTTCAGAATCCTACGTCGGAGACGGAGAGTCAGCAAGAGCCGGCGAAATCGGCCGGCGTGAACGGCACACGTGCCAAAGCGGAGACATGCGGTAAGAAGGTATTTTCCGCTACGCCTACCGACTTCTCTGAGGCCGAGACTTCGTCGTCTGGATTCTCAGACGAGACGAGCAACAAAGCGACGCAAACAGAGGGAAGGCCCGGGTCGTTCCTCTGCTCGATCGCGGACGGCGAAGACTGCAAGTTCAGCATTTACGACGACAATAGCCCGTTCGAGAGTAGATTTAGGAAAACACCGGAGTACAGGCAACTGTTCAGCGAGATATTCAGCGTTTTGAAACGAGCGGCCGAGGCTAAAGACGAAGGGGAGAAATTACCACTGTTGGACGATTCCACGAGCACGAACACGAACACGTCGCAGCAGGAATCGTCGATCTTGCTGCAGGAGGATGTGCCAAGCGAGACTACAGACGATAATCAAAGCATCGCCTCTTCCATGTTCTCCTCCGCTGTGTCCGAGCCACCTTACAGGGTGCAGCCTCCTGTCACGTCAAACGGGATCAACGAGCAAGGGAATAAGGAGACGGTCGCGACCGCGCAGATGAAAACCAGAAACGATATCATCCGTGACACGAATCGCACGGATTACATAGCGTTTAACTATAAGAAGAAACTGTCAAAGAAGCATATTAGCAAAAAATTGACGTATAACGACAGACCAACGACGCCCGACGTGATTCCGACGACAAATCCCAAGCTCGTACCGTCGAAGTCGAACAGCGGTGGGAAAAAGAAGTTCAGGCCTTTCACGGCTGCCGATCAGAATAACGGCAGTATGTGTAACGGATACAGTTACGCGAACAGGACGAAAGAGTCGCCTAATTTTGGGAAACATTCGAACAACGTACATCAACGCAACAGCAACGATCAGCACAACAACAGTTTCGAGTACAGAGACTATAAGCCAAGCACAGCATCGGAGGAGGTCGCACGGCTGAAACGTTTAGAAATGTCTTATGCGGAAGTTCTTCGATTGCCAAATAAATCTAAACTGAGTAACCATCGTAGAAGTTAAAATATTCTTACGCGCGCGAACATCTTGGAACAAGGGGGAGGAGAAAAAAAAAAAAAAAAGACTTTTATACGTAAGATATAGTCAAGTGAGATTAAGTTTCGAAATTTTTTGAATTCAATGTCAAGCGAGTACTTAAACAGGACAGGATTTAAATTATGTATTTCAAAGGTAATCATTCAGTATTGATAATCAGTGCTACTTAAACATATTTTGTGAATATCTAAAAGAAGCGGTTATGCGTAAACATATGCACTAGGTACTAAACTATTTGACATTAATTTTTTTATTGTATTTTGTATCTTAATTGTATATGATTTTTTCATGTGAATGTGCGTGGGTAACAAAGGTACATAACGTTAATACATATATATATATGATTATATCGACAATGATATCTACAAGAGATTTATGAGCAAGATAAATCGAGTCGTGCCTCGCGAGTTTGTCTTTTCTTTAGAAATTGTAGATGTAAATCAGGAATAAAATTATTTATGTGCCATTTACCATGTCGAATTATAATCGTCAAACTATTCCAAATACTTGCTCGGACTTCCTTCCATAACGTAACACCTATTCCCAAAAGAACTCAGAAGTTAGTGCATTCCATCAATAACGTGTACAGAGTATTAGCTTTTATATTTCATAGCTATAAATTACAATAATATTGTGATCATCTTATATCGAGTAAATAAACTCTTGATCATAGTCATCATACTCTCTATCGCAATAACACCTAATTCCTTTCTCTATAACGTCTGTAAAAAGCCTTGTCGTTTTTTTTTCATTTATTGTTACGTTACGTAAAATACTTTGAAAAATCAGTGTATACTTCTGGAACATGTAACACCAGCATAATGCAATCGTTTCCTTTTTTTCTTCAGTTTTTGAAACTTCATTGACAACGAAGTATTAAAAATTCCTAAGTACTCGTTATTTTATTCGACTATATTAATTATACAATAAGCATTCTTGGATTTGTCGTTTACAGTAACATTCAATTCATTTACTATTACACTGATTTCATTCAATTGCAATATACAAATTAAAAATAAAATACGTGATACTTTATAAATACAAATTTTACTCGGAACTCCCTTTTTCATGCATTATACGTCTTTTTAATCTCTTGTTTTCTTTCTTATTTATCCCCCTCGTTTAGAAATATTTAGAATAAAAACTTTTGCCACTATATATGGCATTTAATTGATATTAAAATTGATTAAAATTGATACATTTGATTAAGAATCATCGAACAGTGCACGATGTACTGCACCTAAACTTGGTTGTACGTAACTTGAACTAACGCTTCTTCTGGATCTGTAATAACATATTTACTCGTTATTCAAGATTCACAATCATAGAAAATATAACAAAATCTTAAATACTTACTCTGTAAAAGACCTAACAGCTGGTCCGGTTGGATTATTTTTTGGTCGTGGATTTACAAGGAGACACTTCATAGGATGTCCATCTAATTGTCTATTGTGATAAGTTTCAACAGCTTTAGTAGCGTCCTTTAATGTTTTATAAATTACTTCCGCCGTACCTGGCCGTACTAATCGGGACACTAACAATTCTCCTACATCTTCAAATAATTCCTAAAATATACAAATATTTTTGTTAAGCTAATATTAAACACACTTAACGTTTTCTGATATCTGATGACCTTGATATCTTCTTGAGTGACATTCGCTTGCAAATTCGATACTACAATTCGAAAACCAGTTGACTGCGATGACGAACTTGTCTTAGTTCGAGGGACAACTCCCATATTTCGCGATTTACTTGGAACCGAGTCTAATCTTGATTTCACTCCGATGTCTCTATGACTTCTTGAATCGTAATACT
Source organism: Frieseomelitta varia (assembly GCF_011392965.1). Classification (NCBI taxonomy): domain Eukaryota; kingdom Metazoa; phylum Arthropoda; class Insecta; order Hymenoptera; family Apidae; genus Frieseomelitta; species Frieseomelitta varia. The sequence continues at coordinate 30,166 of NW_025110006.1, read as the reverse complement.
TTGAATCTGGTGTATCCTCAGCTAATATAGTCCTATAAAAATAACATTAAAGTCAAATGTTATATATAACAGTTGAGAACATCAAAACTATATACCGTGATTTTGTGCCAAAACTCCAATCTTCTTTGTAGGAGGGAGAAGCAGATTTTGTCTGCAACCATCAATCAGAAATAGTTTAATAATTCACAATTGAAGAATTAACATTATAAACGGCATATAATAATAATAATTAGTAACGCAGTGTGTTACTAATAACAATTACCATAGGAAAACGTGTTACTACTTTATAATCTCTTGCTCTTTCGCGCTCTCGATCTTCATTGGATTTACGCGGAGGTACAATTCTTATTACATTACTGCTTGTTGGTTTTACCCATGTGTATGAAGTTGCTGGCTTAATACTGAATGCTGGAGGTGGTGGTGGTGGTGTAGGAGCATACTCATTGCTTACAGTCCTTCTTAAAGGTGCTGAATCCATCATATAATCTAATAAATATAATGGTATTAAGTAGTACTATATGTTATTCACTACAAGTTGTGTTAAGTATATCAATTTTCCATGTACCGTCAATAAAATCCATGTTCATATCTCCCATGTAATGAGATTCTGCAAGTGGTGGTGGCCTATAACCCACTGCTCTAGTAGGAGGTGGCATGTAATTATTTGGAATATTTGGTGGCACATTATGTGACATAATTGGGGGCATTCTATTGGTTGATAAAGACAGTCTTCCATTGCGACCTGTTTTTTGAGATATTCCAGGTATCTGAGCTTCTATCTTTTTAAACTGCGATGCACGAATCTTATCCAACTTTAATCTGGCATCGCTCTGTTTGGCAATTTCAGCAAGCTTATCTCTCGCATCTGTAAGCTTCTCTCGATTTTTTTGTATGATTTTAAATCTTGCATCAGTAATAACTTGTGAACCTCGCCCTCTCAACGAACCATTAGCACGTGCACCCCTGTTAATACCTCTTCGAACACTACATAAAAATTGACAAGAATTATAATTAATTTCATGCTCGTAATGTTTAATTTTTTTAAATGCAATATCGTACTAAGAGATATTGTTAATTATATAAACTATAATTAATTATTAATACACATAGATCAATCTGAGTAAGTTTTTTATAATAAATATTTGCAATATATATTTTTAAAACGAAATATTGAGAGAACATATATGAATAACGGCTATTTACAAAATCTTTGAAGGAAAGAGCCAAACATTTGTGACCGATTATGACAATTATGACTTTACATTTTAGAACAGCTTTCCATTTAGGATACATTTTTTCATTAATCGCAAATTATAAGGTAAACCTGCCGGGCCAACGAGATAACAGAAGAATTTATAAAAAAGGAACGTTGTCGAAGGAATGGAAAATCCCAAGAAATATTGCCAGACAATATTTTATGAGAGAAATTTTCTTTTTCGTAATTGCAGATTCGTTCCTTTAAGGTTATACAGAAATCGATAAGGTAGCAGCCACAATAGAGTGAAATTAATTATTGATTTCTGGGAATTATCTCACCCTCTGCTTCTGCTTCTCATTCCTGAGGATTTCGATCTTTTAATTATGTCATCTAAACTTAGGCCAACATCAGCCATACCGTAATAACTGCCCGAAACTGACGCGAATCATGGAACCGAAGATACACATACAAGCCACTTCAGGCCTAAAGGCGGACTTCTATGTAACAACGGACTACATTTAAGAAATCTCCTTTATGATGCATTACGTTTTTAAAAAACTTTGGAACGACACAAATATGAAACAAATAATGTGTAAAAAAAAAGGTACGCATAAATGGGAAAAGATTAATCAGTAATAAAAATATTATACAAATCATTTATACCGTTCTAAGTTGAAACATCCATTATTGATCTTCTCATACATGTATGTATACATATACATTTGCTTAATGCTATTATATGCATAAATTGTAGAAATCTTTAAGTGATATATTGCTATATTGTTGGTAAATTGATTTGATGGAAAAATCTATTTTTCTAAATTGCAATTTCTTCAACAAAAATTGTGCACAAATTAAATTTTCACTTTTGAACTGCTACAACTTTCTGAACGATCGCACAGTCGATTTAACCGGTATTGCTCTGAAGAATACGATTTTAATTTTACCTCGCTGAGCTCATTTTTCTAATAGGTTATTTCGCATCGAAAAGCAGAATGAACAAGTATCTTTGTAATAATTCATGCTTTCGTAGAAATTGGTATACGCAGTTCTATTGCCCTTCTAATAAAATATGTACTACTGGCACGAGACAAATCAAGATAAATAGCGGGAAGATTGCACGGTTTTATCATTTGTCTATATAAATACACGTACGTCCGTATCAACTGCAAAACCACCCTAAAACTTTCGATCTGTATAGATACAAAGTGTGAGGTGCAACGCAATAAAATCTACTCAGAATCATGCAAAATTAGACGCGGAAAATCGACGAGGATCCACGCTTGCCTTGTTGAAGTAAGTTGAAAATAAATGCACAATAAATAACTAACTTCAAAAAAGTAAAGTAACTCCCTTATCAATTTACTTTTCATAATTTCGAAGAGAAATTGGAAATATACTTTGGTTTTCGATATGGTGATATTACACGATGAAGAATACTATCGAAGTCGAATACCACAGCCTGATTTGGGACCTCTTAGAAACTTTTTGCGGTTCGTTTGGGATCACGATCGAAAAGCGTTTCTCGACAGAACAGCGAAAGAATGGGGTATAACAGTTTGCACATACATTGAGAATTACAACTTAACATACGTAGTTTGAAATAAATAAAATTTCATGGCCCAACTGAGGAAATTAGTGGCATTGCATTAATCTAGTTACAACCGGTTTTTTAGTACGGTTTACGTCATTAAATGTGTTAACATATATTTGAAATTCAGGTCAATTGGGAATGTTTTACCTGTGCTTCTTTTTCATTTTGGGATCGATATTTGCAATACAAATGAAGATCAGCATTGACTACGTTTCTAAACTGGACAGGCCATATTTTCAACACCCTGGCTTATCTTCAAATTCATTTTTTGGCGTGAGGGTGCGCCATTACCGTTCTACATTCGGAAGTCCAGGTATTAGTCATTAACGACATTTAAAACAAATAATTGCATTGAAAATTATCTGTAAGAATGAGAATCATAATGGTGTAAGTCGATTTGCTACTATCGTTGCAATATTCTGCGTTTATTATTATAAATACGTCACTGTATTCATAAGAATAAAGTAATGAAATAACTATGGGGAACGATACATTCAAAATTTGACATCGATCTGGATTCTTGGAGATTCTCATTTACACCACTGTAATTTTCAAGCCGCCATTTAACAAAGTAATTACCCGTGTAATTTTAAGTTAATTACAGAAGATATTAAATAAAATCTTTCTAAAAGGAATAGTTTTTAAGCCAAACAGCGTATTAGCTACATCACCCATTATTTCGGTGAATAATTCGACTAATACAAATAATAATAACGGACCGGAAAGGTACATCCGAGCGCTGTCTGATTTTTTGCAAGGTATTTATACAAAATATTTATATTACAATTTGCATACGTGGCGCGTTACTTAACTTATAACTAGACTGTGGATATTTATTTCATTTTCGACTCGGGTTTCGTCTCTAATTCTAATCAACTGTATATATTTTATACGTTGCACGCATTTTCGAACATTGTGCATACTTTGTACATTTTTTGCGCCTTCGAATTTTCTGTACACGCGCGGAAGTCAGCAGTCTATTTATAATATATTTTTTTTTTACTTTACTTTTCGCGTAACATTGTACGAGTCTTATTTCAGAGTATCGTAATAATACGTCCAATTACGATTTCAACTGCCTTAACCAACCTTCGAACATCGATCACAATAAAAAACCTTGCTTTTTCGATATAACGTCTCTTGGAAAATGTAGCAAGCCTCCATACGGATATGCAGAACTCTTGCAACCTTGCGTTCTCATTAAATTCAACAAGGTAAATTTCTCGTAAAAGAAATTTAAAAGCGCGAAAATACTCGAGAAATGTGAAGAAAAAGTGCATACGTATGTTGTAGAGGTTCGATTGGGTACCTGAATATTATAATCGTTCGTCGAATTTGCCGGAAAATATGCCGAGTGAATTAAAACAGGCAGTACAAAGGTCTCCGAAGGTATAATTTAGCATTTTATTTTTATAATAATATTTCTTTAAAATAAACGTACTTACTTTATGCAAGCCTCACATTTGGTTATCGTGCGACGGAGCGAATAACGTTGATAAAGAGCACATAGGAAAAATAGAATACATTCCACTTCCTGGATTTCCAGTTCAATATTTCCCGTTTACCGGACAACCAGGCTACCTGTCCCCTATTGTCGCATTAGAATTCAAAAATCTAACGCGTAAGTATCAAGCTTCCATTTGGCAAACTTGTGCACGTTACTTTCGCAAATTATTGCAGCGAACAGATTAGTAACAGTGGAATGTTATTTATGGGCTTACAATGTCGAGCAACGTTCCCGTTATTCGCTAGATTTCCAAATAATAATAGGTAAAACGAAAAGAAAAATGTTCGCTAACAATTTACTTATTTCTAACAATAAGATTCCTACAGAGAGTCAAAACTCATCGTACAATTACTAAGAGGAAATAAGGACAAAAATTGGTGTTCTGTTAAAAAAAAAAAGAAAGGTATATCTCAATTCAGTAGGAAGATAAAAGTGAACAAGAGTAAAAAAATTCGAAGAAAAAGTACGTGCAAAAAATAATTCCATTTTTGCCATTTAGTTGCAATATCGTTTGGCCTTCCACGTGTAACCATATGGGAAGATTCATTTCAATTTCAACGTGTGAAATCCAATTTACAATAAAGTGCGATCTACAGTATGCTTTTACATATCTTATGACGAGAAACACGTGAAATCGTGCGACCTTGACTGTTTCTGATCTATGATTGCATAATCTAAAAGATAAAATCTAATACCTTGCTATATAATTGCTATATATCATTTCAAAGAGAACGAGATACGATGCACGTTAATAAATCACCACTTAGAAATACATTGTGAATCAAATTGATGATAATGATTGAAAATACATAGTATGGAAAATTGGATGGTAAATTTAAATTGTAAATATATCTTTTGCCTTAAAAGATAATTTACTAATTCAGTAGCTCGTAAGTGATTATGGAAATTTGAACTCTCGAAGGGTATCGAAATGTAAATTTTAAAAGTCGTTGTCTGCGATAATATTATATTAATAGATCGCGCAAAATATTAAAAATTCATGTGACAATTTCCATAAATTTAGAGTGCATACAGGCATGTGCGACGTAACAGAAAATATTCGTTCCATGGTTTACTTGTCTACTTACCGTGTACCAAAAGATCAACGATCTGTAAGTGGTATTTTCCATAAACGGGGACATGCCACGATCCTATTACGAGCATCAATACAAGGACTTTCAAAGTTCGATTTATTTTCTTGTATCGGTTTCAAACTCAAGGAGAATCGTTCTGCCGCGGATGAAGATTTCTATCATTCTCAAGTTAATTGTATCAACACAAACAGGAAGTACAACACAAATTATAAACATCCGCAGTCCACTTATAAAATTTCATTGGTAATAATATTACAGTTTCAGTTCGTGAGAACCGTAAGAAGATACAAACACGATAAAGAAGTAAGAAGAACGGCAGTGTACGGCTAGTAAATAAAAAGAAAGAAGTAACTGAATAGCCACGAGTGATGGATGAAGAGCGACGTATTGATTTTCGATTCGTTTGACATTCAATACGTAACGAGTAAAATTCGTCCGATAAGATACGGTCAACGAGTGATTTAATCATGGTCAACTAATCGATTGATACGAAAATTGTTTCGTACACCCGGAGGAGTAAGTTCTTGTTGGCAGTTAGGTGTGAGTCAGCCATAAGGCGAGGAGCGCGTAGCCTCTCTGACATATCTTAGCATTTTCCCACTACTCGATCGGTAGACGTAGGACCGCGGCCGATCGTGGTCGCGCCACCGAGCTTTACTACACGCGGTATCGCTCAGCTCTCTGCGAGATAGCGAGAGCAGTGAGCTGTCTCAGCTCAAGCGGAGTGTAAACTCGCTCGACGACACCGAAGCGGAGCTTCTGATTTTTCGGTGCCGTCTTTCTCGCCGTCGTCTAACAAATCGAACTTTCGGACACTTCGTGTCGGGACGAGATCGTTCGATCAAAAGATCCGCGTGAAAGTCGATTGATAAAGTTTCGCGAGTGTGTTACGAGGACACAGCCACTCGAAATAAGCATGCCGGGCAAGCAATTGCAGAATGGTACATACGAGTTCGATTACAAACGAGTGCCGGAGCAAAAGTCGCGCTGGAAAGCTCTGCAAGATTTCTTTCACGATCCGGTAGAAGGCACTTACTGCGGCCACACGGGAAAGAAATGGGGTAATTATTCTCTGATAATTCAACGTTAGAGACTAGATGAGAGATTATTGAATGAACGATACGTTTGTACGGGCGCATGGATAGCATGTGCTTCGGGCTGTGCATAGACAAAAGTTTCAGCGTTTCGATCGAACACACTTGCACACTGCCGTTTCGACTCGTACTTTGAAAATTCATTTTCCCTCTTACCGTTGCGATTATTATTATTACGTGCGTTATTAGCTTTTTAAATGACAAATGATTGTTTGAAATTCTTACTCTCTGTGTCAGCGATGTAAGCGTGAAGTCGAGCTGAATGCCTAAATCAAGTACCGAGAATTAGGGCTTCCTTGACTTTGCTACATGCCAACGGGATGAACTCGCGGTATTCTCGGTTTTTGTTCGTAATCTTTCTTATCATAGTCTGACTATCTTATCCAAAAAAGAATGCAACTAGATTTAATACATTATATACGCGTAAATATACACATTTGTATATCGGTGAAAGTAAACTTTAAAATGACCTTCGTGTGTGTAATGTGTATTTGTGTCTCTGTTGTTTGGCAACAATAGGATGAAAGAACACGGGAAATAAGTATCGATGATATTAAAGAGCGATTAAAAGAAATCGTAAGGACTCGTAGGATCCGTGATAGCCCGTGTTAATTGAAAAATTGAGACAAAAAAACAACTTGTACTACGATAGTAATATTTATTTGTTATCAATGACACTGAAATTGCCGAGTGCTCTATATAAGACGCGATAAGAAATTAAGAATCATATTAATTGACCTTCCACGACGATATGAATTCTTCTATAAATCCTTCACTTTTAACAGTTCACAAAATTATAATTATAAAGGTTCATTATTTTATAACAACACTGTAAAGCAAATCAGATAGACAATGATAAATTTTTATGCATATTTAGAGTAGTTGAATGTCTGCAAATTTCCTTCGCTTTACTTTATCTGATTTCAAAGTTCCACGGTATGTTTGTTTGACTTCAAACTTCGTTGCATTTCAGTTAGCAAATACTAGAGAAACAGATAAAACAAAATTCTACAAATGTAGAATTTCTGTAAATGATAGGAAAACTGATTGTATAACACATATTGCAGAACATCTCAACAGTAAATATCATTCTTATCATTCATCAATTATCAATTAAATTATAATTATTGCTAGTAAATGTATAATTTATTATCCGATTAATATTTTGAGCGAGTATTTTATTTATAATGTATGATAAACGTACATTGATAAATCTTAGACATTCAAAAAGAAACTGGAAAATTTCTATGACAAAATTACGCAACCAATATACGAACTTTAAAATCTTAATTAATGCTTGGAATCAGCTAAGTATTTTTATGTTTCAAACATTATTCGTATATTATTTTATTTAAAAAAAATTATATTATTTATACATTAAATAAAAAACTGATAAATTTTGTTTTGACGTGCGAAATATGAACATTAATTAATAGTATGGATTTTTATTATGTTATAATGACTTATTATAATTTTAAAAAAAATTAATCGGTGCATTTATAAATTTGAGTAAGAAAATATCTGTTTTCAGCATCTACTTCGAAAACTGAATGGTTTATTCACAGAAGAAACATGTGTACTGTTCTTGAACATATATTTAACCGAATACGTAATCAAAACTGCATTAGAAATAACTGCATATTGGAATGTCAATACGTGACTAAAAAGTTACAGGTGATTTATAGAAAAATTTAGATATGCAATTCCATTTAATTTTAAAAACTCAAGTGAAATATTAGTATAGTCATAAATATGCAAATATGTTCTGTATCGTAAGCTTTCAAATTGAAAATTCCTATAATCTCTGTCATAAATCATTCAAAACCTAGGTAACGTGCTATGAAGATCTAGCAGTAGGATTAATATCGATACTACTCTATTTTTATTTTATCAGAGAATTAGCTGTAATTTTATGAAAACAGATTTATATGAACTTCTTTTTTTTATTTTTATCCATTTAGGTAGTGCCTTACAATATTTAATTTTGAAATTGAAAGTTACATTATATTGGTAACGAAACAATGCATTTGCCCTGAAAAACGATATTTAATCTTTAAATTTTACCGAAATTTTTCTCCGTGTGGAAAAGAGAAAGAGTGATGAGGGAAGAAAGTGAAGGAACAGGGGAGCGAGGAGAACAAAGAACAAGATTTATTAGAGCGGAAGTAACTTCTGTCACGATTTATTGATATTAATACTTCTAATGCCTCCTAATGTAATAACACTATAAATGTGACATACTTATAAAATCTGTTATAAAACATCACGTTGATAAATATCATTTACATCTGAAATCGATTTAATATCACACATTGGCAAATAAGGTTTTATTCAAACAATAATCACCTAAACGAATAATTTTGATTTTATCTTATCTCAACTTATTTCTTGTCATTCTCAATCATGTTTCAGCTATAATTTTTGTGTTACTATATCAAGGATATATTAATGAACAGGAAGAAAGTAAAGGCCAAAGCAATTTAAAGTATTTGAACACATGTATTTTCTCCACGTTATTAGCACGTACAACACTACGTGAATTGTCACACGGGTTTTCAGTGTCGACTGTCAGTCAACGAATAATGAATTGAGTTTATGAGAAATGGAAAAAAAAAATAGGAAGTTTTAACTACTAAAATTACCGAGAATCCGCTTTGTCAATTTGTATATACGTGCAGACACAGTAGCAGATGCAGTAAAAATTTCCAGCATCATCTCGTTCTCAAAGTAGAAAACAAGAATTACAAAACACGTATTTGAAAGACTAGTTTCCTTGTATAGTAACGTAACGTTGCGACATAAGGTCAACATCAATTTCGATACTGGTATATTCTCTCGAAATTATTGAAGCACTAATGAAGCATCAGATTTGCACAAAATATAAGCTTTATCAATTATATTTACAAATATTTCTAACGATTAAGTGAAACGTCGTGATCGAGTTTTACTCATTTGGTGTCATTCAACTGAAATGGAAACGTGTTTTGAATTGATAAATATTTCGTTATATGTGTGTGTGATCTACGTACTAATAGATATACGTATATTTCCTGTAGAACTAGTCAGACAACTATTATAAATATGGAATTCTCAGTTATATATTGTGACATCTTCAAATACTTGTATTTTATTTTAAAGTTAGTATTCTGAATTAAATGCGATATTTGAAGAGTAGCCTTTAACCGAACATTAACTATTAATTATCAGAATGATTAAATTGAAAAATATGTCTACACATAATTATATTGTTCTTAATATTAATAATTGGTACGTTCATATATACATACAAATTAACGCGAAATGCTATATGTAAACATATATATTGCAGATATCTGTTGCCTTTCTTTGCTAGGACAGCTGACAGATCATGCGGTTTATTAAAGTAGTTATCTATTGAACAAAATTTTAATTTTCACTTTTTATTACATTGCTCAAAATGATTAGGATACAAGAAATATAATATAAAAATCAATGTAACAGAAAAAATAGTAGTTTCAATTTAACTGAGAGAAGTATATTCGAACAATTGATTAAAATGCGACTTGAAAATGCAAAGCATCGAAGAAATTTAATCTTTTTTTTTCTTTTTTTACAGATTGCACTATCGTTACAACACATCTCTTAACACGTGATCTATTTTAGTTTTAACTGAGCAATTGCTTTTTTTTATCATGATAATTATATATTTGTTTCTCCAGAGGAGGTTAATATCAGATTTCTTTTTTCAAGAATGTTAGTCTTACGATTACGTTGTCGTAATAAAATTTTTATTGCGTGCAAAACTCGTGAAAGTGGGAATTTTCTAATACGTCCCTTTATAATTATTATTATATTATCAAAGTATTCAATGTTAATAGTACATCAAATTATATATCGAAAATCCGTTGAAATATTGTTTGCGAACAAGAAGCAGAAGTAACTATCATAGTGTATACTACTCTTAAAAAAAAGTATCTATATATAGACCGGACTTTGGCACGGTGCCCATGCTTTAAATAACTTTCCTTTCAATCGTTGAAATGGTGAAAATTTTCGAGGCCGCATATATTTTTATAATTGGCATATATAGAATTAAGGTTGTGTTACGCAAAATGGAATGGTAAAATTATCCCAAATAACTTGGACTTGCTTATTCCTATCAAAATATTATAAACTCATTTGAATAAAGTCGAAAACAGAAATTCGAGATTTTCTTGTTTAATTCATTGATTTTAATAATGAGCAGATGGATCGTTTAGTTAACAGATCTATTTTCTATTTTATTCCAGCGATCACTGGAATATTCTATACTTGCTTCTTCAGCGCGTTGGCCTTGCTCTTTGCTATTTGCATGAAAGGACTGTTAGCTACTCTAAATGATGAAAGACCAAGATGGATTCTGGAGGAAAGTATAATAGGAACAAATCCAGGTAAATTTATCGATTTTCTATTTCTACCATTCGCAAGTATTTGTATGAACAAACCTATAAACTATAATTCATAAAAGATCCCGTATCATGCCGGTCACTTGCACAAAAACCAACTAACAGACTTCGATAATTAAAAATAGTAAGTGTATCTTCAACGAGAGATATGTGTTAACAAAGTTAATAAAATGAAATATTTAAATTATCCTTAAATTTATTTCACTCGTTATTACACTGCTATTATACAACAAGTAACAATAGAATATTTTATTTGTTCATAGGTTTAGGATTTCGGCCGATTTCCGAGAACACTGATGAAAAATCGTTAATTTGGTACAGTTCGTCGGATCCTAATTCGGTGCAAAAATGGACAGGCCTGTTAGATAAATTTTTAGAAGGTAAATTATTATGACATATGTCGATAGTAAAATATATATTCAAATAAAATATATATTCAATCTTTTATTAATTTACCATTTAAATAAAATACTTGCACGTTAAAAAAAGAAAGAATTAATATTCTGTCATTATTAATTTCTGTAGAATATATTAACTCATCCATGTTACCAAATGGTGGCAGAAATCAACAGATTTGCAATTATAACACGCCAGTTAAACCTGGACATGTTTGTGCGGTTGAGGTGAACAACTGGGGACCTTGTTCGCCTAGTCAGCAATATGGTTTCAATAATTCAGCTCCTTGTATCTTCATTAAATTAAATAGGGTATGCTATGATTCTATCGCTTACTGATTTTACTGTATCGTAATTTCTATTTGTTATTAATTGATGAATATTTTATTTCTCAGATATATGGTTGGGTACCAGAATATTATAACAACACCGCAGATTTGCCAGAGAACATGCCACCAAGTCTTGTTGAACATATTAAATCAATCAACAGTTCATGGGTTAGTTAGTCGGTCAGTTAATTGTGTCAGTCGATATATTTAAAACGTATTTCAATAATACTGTATACTTAATAAGACGATTTTCATAATTTCATTTATATTTTATTTCATTTACAAACGTTTTAAAACAAAGATTACTCGGTATTATTTGAATACAGATAAAATTATAAAAATAATGTTGTCTACATATGAAATAAATATAGACAAATATTCAAGAACAAATTATATTTACAAATTATAGTACAGTATATTGTACAAATTTCTGTCTTTTGCAGTTGAATACCGTATGGGTGTCATGCGGAGGTGCAAATCCACACGACAATGAAGAAATCGGTGAATTGAACTACTATCCCAAAAATCAGGGATTTCCAGGATATTATTATCCTTATCAAAATATCCCTGGTTACTTAAGTCCTGTCATAGCTGTACATTTTCTTCGGCCAGCAAGTAAGTAAATTTTAATTCCTTGTAGCTGTCATTGTCAGAAAACATCTCTCACGTCTAAATCTTGAAGGTCTAAATCTTGAAATTCTTACTATTCAAACGTAATGATAAAATTCTAAAAAAAAAAAATCATTTTCAATGTTTCGATCATTTCATAACGAAATTCTAAATCTTGGAGTCTTAAAATTTCATTAATCTCCGAGTCACATGAAGAATGATCACTTTTCAGTTGTTGATCAAATAAGATCAAAGATCGTATACTCATATTTCATAAACTAGTTACTTAACATTGACCGACCTGCATATGTAGACGGTAAGCAAATGATACACTCGAGCTAAAACCAGTAAAATCCAGTGCATCGCGGCACAATATCGGTTATTAAAAGGTGTCATCGGCCAAACAGTTTTAAAATTACGTAAACATATTGTCTCGTCTCGCAACTGACTTCATTAGCCAATGTACTTTTTAATAAACAGCACTATATATTAGAATTATATTTATGAACAACTTGCTACAAAGTTCTTGCAACCTGTAGTATTTTAAGACACAAATAATGTGATATAAAAGCAAAACTGAAGACATTTTAAAATTTGGAAAATTCTAATGTTTCGATATACGAAGATTGCAGAAGAAGAACGTGACGTTTTTATAAAAGAAATAGTGAGTTCTGCAGAAAATGCTCAAAATAGTGAACAAATTTTATGTGCATTATTTAAAATTAAAATTTTTTATTTGATTTTTACATTAAATCTGTATTTAATCCATTTAAAATATAGATTGCTGTAAGTATTCTTATTAATTATAAATATTATTCTTCTTTTCCACTATGAATGACATTGAAATTCGAAAAATCGGCAAAGTAGATCTATTATATTTTTTTCTATGATCTTTTTTTTTAAACGCTTACTAAAATACTACCAATTACTTTTCAGGAAACAAAATAATCAATGTCGAATGTCGAGCTTGGGCAAAGAATATAAAACACATTTTAAATAAAGACCAGCAGCACGGCGTAGTACATTTCGAGCTTATGATTGACGAATGACGGCTCCTCTGTATTTGTACGAAGAAGAAAATAAAATTTCTTGCCTTCGGTTGCAATAGCATTTGCAGAATCTTGCAGACACCTAGAACGAAAGATATTTACATTGTAAATTTAAAAAAAAGAACAAATCGATAATATTCTATATTGACTATAAATATTAATTAAGAAATTATAATTTAGAGAAATACACTGAACGAGCAAACAGCAATTAGAAAATAGTCACTCAATCCGTAGAATTGGCTATCGCGTCAGTCCGTGATTACGTTTACTATTGAACGTTGACAAGTAGTGCTGCAAAATAAAATAATTATTAATCATTGACACTTATTATGAATTTAGATAAATCATTATCAATCATTTCATTAAACTGAGAGTTTCTAATTGTTTATATTTAGAGAGAGAATACGTAGCTGCTGGTACTTATTATAAATTAAATGATCTTGGAAAATCCAACTTTCTCTCGAAATGTCAACGAAGAAGAAAAGAAAATTATAATTTAAAATACATGAAATTTATATAATTAATGAAACTGTTCTATAACTTTGTTGATATTTATAATATCAATATGCGATCAAAACGCATTGTTTTAGAGCGTTTGTTTCCTTCATCTTCTTCATCATTTACCGCGAATATCAAGAAATAAGAGAAATGTTATTACCTCATTGTCTTTTGAATGTTGTTTATTTATATTGGATCGTGTACATAAACGTAATATATATTGCAAATAAATAATTTCTAAGTACTTTATTCATACATTAAGTCGAAAGAATTGAAATTGCTTTCGCTATATTTGAAAATCTACAAGAGTAAGTAAAATATATCATTTTCCTCTAATATTTGAAATATACATTGTTAACAAGCTCAAACACAAGAAATTAAAATTATCCTTTTGCGACTATTCAAGATTTAACAAAAGAAACCGAAGGAGAATATCAGGATCTCGAAGCTGCAACATTCAAATGAATTATTTGAAGTATTATACTTAGATGTAGGTACTTATTGAATATGTACTTATGTCATCTAGAGCGTTTCCCAAGTAAACTTGTTTAGAAAGTAGTTTAAGCTGATAGTAATAACGATGTATCCAACACAATAAATAAAAATAATTTTTGAAACTAAACAAATTCTAGATATTTAATTATATCGTACTTGATAAAATTTAGTAGAAAAATATAAGTATACAGATTAATTATATTCGATCACGGCACTTTAGAAATAAAAAAAAAAAGTATTTTTTCTTCTATAAAATGGTAGTTTATTTTTTGCACAAAATTGTAATATTCCCAAAATACGAAATTCACTTTAGTCTTATTATATATAGTATAACATAACAATTACATATATTTCTACGTTGATATATATTCGGGCATAAGTAATTAATTTGATGATGTTGATTTTTAATTATAAATATTTTCGAAAACGACTTATTCGCAATTCAAAATAGTAAAAAAAAATAACGAGTGAAATTTACAAATGTATTTACAAATATATTTAAACATTATTCCTATAAATATGCACATCTTCATTTCATATGTCTCGTAAGAAAATGTTTTTCAAAAATCATATCAAACTATTATTTTCAATGTAATGCTTTAGAAAAATAATAACACTAATCTGTCATGATTAGAATTAGATTGTCTATGACAATAGTTTATTGACTCGTTTTAATATTGAACAGTAAATGCAGTAATAAATTAAAATAGTTACAATATTTGAATTACAAACATAAAAATATTAACATTAACTAAGATCGAAATGAAGTTGAGTAAAATTTCATTTTTGTCATGTACATAGTCTTGTTAAAATAACTTATTATGTTATCAATAAAACAGATATTGAAGTCTTCTATTTCCAAATTTCTTTTTTTTAGTAAATGAATGACAAAAATCGGCCTTTTAAAAGAAAAAAAATCTTACCTATAAAAATATATGTATACAGATATAATACATTTACATACTTCAGAAGCAAAAAATATATATATATACAAAGATAAAATATATATTATAAATTATATATACATCTCATCTTTGTTACTTTATTTAAGAGATCTATTCTCAATAGATAAATTTTCGCGACACAAAATTTCCAAAATTTATAATATTTATGTATATAGCAACCTTAAGCAGTAATGTTCAATCCAATATCTTAACAATTTACGGTATATTCATTTGTTTTAAAACATTAAATATTTTCCATTAATGTTCTAGATATAACTCAAACTTTTTAATTTATGAAATTCAATTGATAAAAATGATTATTTAATTATAATCTGAAGTAAGACAACATTCGTATTGATTAATTACATAACTGAAAATATAACATAGAAACATTATATCCAGTTACAGCACTGAGAAAAAACGACTGTCTGCATTTATTATTAAAATATAATTTTAGAACACGTGATTATCGATAAAATAAGCTTATATTCACATATGATAAATATATACTTGTTTCCTCTTTGTAACTACATACTGTACTGGACGAAGTAAACACTTTAACCGTATGATTTTCTTCATACATTCTTTATCCTACAAAAACCGAACGAAAAATATAAAATCGTAGAACAATTTGGAATTTCATATTTTTTCTCGGTACGTATAAATTTCATAGAAATTAGACTTTTCATGCTACAAACATAAAAAATCCTTCCAGCTCTTTGTACTTGACAAATGTCCCTTCCACACTTTGGCAGCGGTCATCGATTTCTGACGGCCTCGCGAGCCGTTTCAAGAAAATGGTTCAGCTATGTGGAAGAATGAGAAAATATGAGATTCGCATTGCATTTCTGTACGCTAACAAAGGAGAAGTCAGAGAGAAATGTACATAGACGACGTTAATCTATCATCAATTCAAAATGGACTACACCCATTTTGTCGTTGCGGTTGTGTTTTATGTTTCTCGCCCACGCCCTGCACTCTACGTTTATTAAAATTCCAGCTGTAACAAAGTATAGTATTTCTTTTCATTCGGAAATATTACAAAAATTATGCTCTAACCACTTAACGCAGGTATCACACATTTCATCGTTTTACCACGAATCCAATAAAAAGACATATTATTGGTTTGGTTACTTTTGTGCGTTAAGGGTTAAAAACTCTTTGTCTATATATTTTTATGTGTCAACACTTACTGCGAGGTCGGACGAAGTGAACAGCTACCAAAGGACTGAGGTAGCCCTCGGAATTTTCAAACGGATAGAAATAACCGGGAAATCCTCTTCGTGGAATATATTCGATTGGTCCTATGTTTTCCTGATCTGCAGGATTCTCCCCTTCGCAGGATATCCAGATTGTGTTCAACTGGTGAGTATTCTTTAACCCGGTGATATGCTCCTTGAGATCGATCGGCATGGCTTGTGGCAACGTGTTTGTATCATTGTAGAACTCCGGCTTCCAACCGTATATCTAGAATAGACGATAGATATTAAACAGAGAAGGAGACATGTAAGGTAATTCAACATGGACAAGCACGGATGAGTAACAAAAATGAAAAAAAAACGTTGTTGAAGAAAATCAACGTTACCTTGTTAAGTTTCAAAAATATACACGGAGCGGATTTATGATAATTGTACTTGTTTTCTTTCGTGCAAGGATACCAGTTTTTAACATCAACGTCGCAAACTTTGCCAGGAGGAGGCGGCTGATTGTAGTCGCATTTATTTATGTTCGCACCAAGACCGGGAACTGAACCTGGCGTTATGTAATCTAAAAAAAAAAAGAGTCATTGATTGTCAATTCTGATTCTTCATTACACAATATCACTTATTGTTACTCTATATAATTATAAATTACGTAATGATATATAATCCAGTGTGTACCTTTCAGAAACGATTCTAGAGAATTGACCCAGAATTTGAAGTTCTCGCTATCAGTTCCCCTGTACCAGATTAGGGTACTTTCTACGTTGTCTAGCGGCGGCTGTGGCCTAAATCCTAGCCCTGTAAGTAAAGATGTTCAGTAACGTGTGACGACTACAGGAAGGAAAACTTGATAAGTACGCACATTTTTTTCTTTTTGTTAAAGTCTCTACTTTAATATCATTAAAAAGAAATACTGCAATATGAAGAACCAGCTAAGCTTGAAAATAGAAACCTTTCAAAAACAGATGACAAATTGACAAAGTTTTGTAAAAACTCAAAGCGATATTTGAATATTTTTGAAATTACAGAGAGTGAAAAGATCAATTAATAACTCATTTCTGATATTTTAAAATGATATTAAAATGGTAACTTATCATGTTTCACCTTGTATTGTTTATGTGCAAAAAATAAAAATATTCACGAGTAATTATTTTAAGCAATTTATTGATATTTTACCAGGATTTGTTCCGATTATTGAACGTTCTAATTGCCACCTCGGTATCCTTGGATCTAACGTTTGGAAGAAACCCCAGAAGCAGATTGCAACCAGCGCGGCCAGTACACCGTAGAATATCAAATAGAACAATCCTATTTTCCCTGGAAAACGAATTCTATTCTAGCTATGAGCTGTCGAGCTTAGGAAAGAGGATTGCAAAATATCCAAATAGTTTCTGGGATTGAAACGGAGCAATTAACTACACGACAGGCCGTTCAATCATACTCGTACATCCGAGTCTCGTTTTCCACATTTCCGTTTTCAATTTACACACATTTCCGTCCAATTTTTTTTCTTTTTTTCATAGTTCCACACAGCAAAGCATATCAAACTGGAGATTTGACTTAAATGTGATTTATATCTGGTAAGCAACGCAGAAGTGGAAAGATCTACATAATTTAAAAAAAAAGGTTTTGATCTTTTAATTTAAAATTCAAGTAATCTCAGTAGTTGAGCAGTTTCAGTAGTTTGAACTTAAGAAACTTAAATAATTCAAGAAAGTTTACTCGTTTTCATTCTAGGATGTTTGAACTTGAAGACCAGCCACAATTTAATTGGCCAAACAATTATAGATCAAGAACTAATAATTCTTTCCGACGTGGTGCCATCATCATCTTCGTTCGCTTTCGAGTAATAACGGCGAAACAACTTTATCGGATAGCAATAACTGGATAATAAGCTTTACAAGCGCAAAAGGGTTAAAGTTCTCTCGGTACCAAAATGGTACACACAAGAGGTCATTTCAGCGGAGACTGGAATCCGAGAAGCGACCTTGCGAGACATTGAATCGGTACATAATTGAATTGTTCCACTTGACCACACGCTTGGATCTTCCTTTGAATTGAGGCAACGATTAATGCAATTAACCTATATTACACGGCGTACCACCACGCGTCGATTAATTCCATTACATCTATCAGACGTCAGAATATCATAAAAATCATTGCCATTTAACTCTTGACATTTTTTCTGCTCGCGAGACACTGATTCTGTAACTGTAAATAGGTATGCACAAAGTACAACAGAATATATTCCTAAATTTTAATTTACATTTCCGCTGATAACTATCGTCAAATTTCCAAGATATTTTCCCGCTGTTTTTTAAGAAATACCTGGTGATTTAAAGGAAAAAAAAATTTATTCGGTCGACTGAAACGATACTAGCTCTCACGAAGAATATAGGATTTAGCCATCATTATCTTTTCTACTCGCGTAGATTTCCTAGACACGTCTGATGGATCAGAATTACGTAAATACGCGCAAAGTGTCAAAAAGTACATATATTCCTGAATTTTTATTTACAAATTCCGCCAACTATCATCAAATTTCCAAGATATTTTCCCATTGACTGAACCTCTTGTGCAAAATTGCAATATTTCCTCAGTTTTAAGTATAATGAAATATAACCCGGGCAAAGCAAATAATAAATTTATTACTTCTTAATTACTTCGTAATTTCTATCCAGTGATATACCAGTGATATACCGAATGAATTCAAAAAGAAGACGAATTATTGTACACGGTTTGGTCACTCGTTATGGTCCGCGAGCCAGTTACTAACGCAAGAGGTTAGACTTTTCCTAATACAGAAAAAAAAAAAAAAAAAGAAAAATTTGTTCGCTCGATTAAAAACGATATTAGCTCCCGCGAAGAATATAGGATTTAGCTTGCTATTGTGTAGATTTCAAGGGCAAAGGCAATAAATTTAGAACTTTTATTTCAGGAAGCCAACAAATAGGCAAAAACTGTCATGCGTAGAGCAGAGCTCTACCGCCGCGAGTTCTCGGCGGCAAATTTCGACACTGATTCTGGAAATTTTTGGGAAGATCGATGCTGAACGAAAGCTCATGGTACGGTCGCGTGGGTGTACCCTTCGGAATGGCCCTAAGTTACATAATGCCGTAATGCCTCCATTTAACGCCAATTGACCTCGTTGTACGCGTTTGCGCTAAAGGAAGTTTAACAATTGCCATTCAGCCGAGCAAACCGTTGTGTGTGCACCGCGAATTAGCCGCGCTTCGCGCTTCCGTCTTTTTCTCTCCCTTCCTTTTTTTCTTTTCTTTTTTTTTTCCTTCTTCCTTCCCTTCATTTCGGCCAAACCAATCAAGGGCACACGCGCGTGGCCCTCCCCCACCCAATCGATAAACACAACACACTAAGCAGCGTCAAGCTTGTTTCCTCTCCTGCTTGAAATAAGTCGACGTTCCTTCGTTTTATGCTCTACAATGTACGTACATAATTCCACGAACAATTAATTTAATTAAATTACGTTCATTTTGATTTTAAATGTCGATATCTTTGAATGCACGCATACGACTCGATGTACGATTGACATTTGTATTTGGTTGTTGGTTCAGCTTTGGAGATTCGAGATTCACCGAAGCGTTAAAAAAAAAGAAGGTTAAGCCGAGGAAAGAAAATCA
The DNA here is from genome assembly GCF_011392965.1 of Frieseomelitta varia. Lineage (NCBI taxonomy): Eukaryota > Metazoa > Arthropoda > Insecta > Hymenoptera > Apidae > Frieseomelitta > Frieseomelitta varia. Next base: position 10,096 of record NW_025110006.1, on the reverse strand, counting down.
ATTGTACACCGAAGACGTTAAAATTGAAATAACAAATGTGTTGAAATTGAAATATTAATATTGTAATATTTTTGAGATTAACCAAGTTGAAATTGTCCCGAAAGTAAAAGAGGATTTGATACCGATAAGATTTCGCTAATAACATAAGCGTTGAAGTGTAAAAGAGAACCGATACGTGGATATTTCACGATGCGTAGATACGCAGCAGGAATTGTAAGCGGTCGAAGAGAACCGAGGAAACAATACAAGGGTGACACGGCGTTGAAGCTAGTTTCAAGGCTAGGATAAATCACAGGCGGGATATATATTTTAACAGTGCAATGCAATTTGCAAGAAAACTGCAAAACAACGACAAACAGGCTTCTGAGCTAATTAAACGAAAGAAGACGCAACCTCATGTGATTCTACCTCTCTCTATCTTTCTATGTTTTTTGTGGGTCTTCTATGTACTATTGAAACTGTTGCAGACGAACGATCATGGCGTGTGATGATTCTACAGATCATAAATAAATACCTTGTTTCAACTTTTACTATATACTACATTGTTAAATATTGGTAATACTGTATTGTTAAAAAATAAAATATATTGTTAAATAATATTGATAAAGAAAGATCAAAGTTACTGTTGAAAAAAATTTCAAATTTCTCTGACAAGTAATTTTCTCTTCTTACATATGATGTAAATTCGGCTAAATCTACACAAATTTGGACAATCTAGTTAAAATATATTGTTAGACAGGTGGTAGGATTTTCCATTAGTAGATAACATAGAAGAAGATCTTTATATCGAAAAACACAAGTTTATCTTTCTATTTCGATATGGTGCGCAACAATTGATGTTTTATGGTGTTCTATACCCTTCCATGGCGTGTATTTCTAACTGTTACCATGCCAACCTAATGATGGTAATCCTATATAAATTCACGATGGTTTATCACTTGTAAGAGACGAAATTTACAATCTTTTGTAATTTATTCAATACTATAGGGCTACTTTTATATCTTTTCAAAACTATATAGTGTCATTCTTAAAATATCAATTAAATATAGTTAATTATTGTCATGATTTATATTATATTATGTATGAAGAACGTAAAAAAAAAAAAAAATGAATTAAAGCAGAAGGAACCACCTTATTATAGTATCTGTCACAAAATATAGTGTATGTATAGTTTTTCGATCGATAAAACAGTAACAAATATTTCTCTCAAATGGAAATGATTTTTTCAACGAACCAACGCCGTCTAGCAAGTGAAACTTGTTGATTCTGTTGTTCACCTGATGCACTCTGTCCCTTTATCTCTGTTATTTTTCTAAATTTCATAGTTTCTACACGTAAGAAAGTAAAAATCTGTCCGTTGAATGAAGTAGCCATAGTACAAGCCTGTGTAGTAGCTATAGTACAGAACCTGTTGTCCCTATTCGCCTGGGAAAATGATTACCCAGAAAGATTAAAGATTCTTCCTAACTCTCCCGTTTCTTTCTCTATAAAATTACCAACAAAAGTACAAAACTATCGTTAAAAATATAAAGCTTGTTCTTTTATTATTATAATTAACGTTTTACATCTGATTCAACAGACGAACAAGCTTTTTACAAAAGCTGACCAACGCGTTTGACTTGTTGAAAGCGTTCTCTATTAAAAATTATGTACACCTCTGGATATACACATTCACTCTCATAAGCATGCATCGACGAACGTACAAACCAATGTTAAATAGTGTTAATTATTAATATTAATAATTTATTAATTTATATTAATATTATAAAACAATATTTGTTCATTGTCCACGTGCCAGTCGTCAACTTGTCAGAGATACAAATAATCGTACGTGTTACGTCCTCGCGAGTTGAAATCAATCGATAAATCGATATTGCTCCGATTTCAATCCGAAAAACAGATCGAGAACGACGATCGATCAACGATCAATACCGTGTCGTCGTGGCAACTTACCCCAGCTACTGGCTGTTCTGCCTAAAACCGCGCCGGTCTCGCGATTGTAAAAAAAATTTTTCAGAGACTGGCTGGTCGATATGCTCGGCGGCTTCAGATAGGGATTGGCCATCTCCGGCGTGACCATTTTCGAATCCTTGCTAACCATTCTCAAACGTTCCCAAGTGGAGAGTGATTCTCGCTTTAGTTTTACGTAATTTATTCACTGGTCACGTACTCGGAGATCCTCTGGTGGTATCTCTCCTCCTGCTCTCGGATTTCCGTGGGCACGGCGAAACGCACCAACAATCGACAGTTAAACGTGGAACAAACACGACCGACCAGCACACTCCGGACAGTTGGACTCGGTTGCACACCGAAACCGTGAGTTCCTCAAAGTCGGGCCAACAGTTTCTCCGCCGCCGACAGTTGGTCGTCCAGCGCCACCAGGTTGACTAAACACACTTCTGCCTGTGCCAGGCCTCTCCTCTGTCTCGTTCTCCGCTATTGTTGCTCCTTGCGACTTTCTCTTTCTCTCTGCCCCTACTCAGGCCCCCCACTATCGTCATCAAACCGTCCATTGCCATGACGTGTCTGATCGTGCACGTACACGAGGATCGTCCTGGTAGTTGTTATCCATCGTCGCCGATGTGTTGGACTTTATGGTGTGGTGGATCTAGCCTGAAGCGCTAGACTCTCATGGGAATTTTTTCTACGATTTTACCGAGCCTACGATTTGAATTTTCGAGCTTTCGTGTACACGTCCTCTTCACGAACGTTTTCGGAACGTTTGGTTTTAAGGATGGACGGTTTTGTACTCGGCGTAAGATGCAAGTTACCGCGATTATGGTATAATGTGGTAAGACGTCCTCTCGTATGCCACGCCTATAACACAATCTCTGTCTCTCTCCGTCTTTCCTTGCCTCTATCGTATTCAGGTTACAGCGAATTGAACAGGTTTTCGGCTGTTCAAACTGACGCGTATAAAGATTTCAACGCTTGGTCGTAACCTGATTGCGGTTGAATTACACCTGCAAATGCCTGGCACTTCTCTCGTCTGTGATGTACGTATTCCGGTATTGTTTTTAAAACTCGTGCAGTTGAGGAGTACCACCGAAATGAATGATTCCGATCAGGGAGAATGGAAACAATTTTGGCAGATCGTGTACAATGTAACTCTTGCCGTGATGATTCTTCAGTTTAATGTCATAAATCTCTGAAAAAGATCAGGTACATTGTCATCAGCAGTCGTTAATGTCGCTTGAGAGCAAGTACGAATATTTACGTTGCAAATTAAAAATGCAACTAACGGAGTTAATTAACGCCATACGTGGAGTTAATTAACGTCTTACGTATTTACGTGAATATCTAAAAATATGTGATCATACATCTACATATATAAATGAATATATTCGTTGAAACTTTTGTAAATTTCTAGCAGAGCGAAGGGAAAACGGCGTTTATGTTTATTTTTGTCGCCGTCAAAAGTGAAAGTAATCGAAGTTTAGTGGCGCGATCTACTGTTTATTTCTCAGACTTAACACAATTGCTTCTGAGAACAGGTGGTTTCTCTCGGATTATTCAGTTACCGTTCTACTTACGATTAAGCTTCTACTTAGGTAAATTCGATTTCACGACTTAAGTGTAAGCTTTTTACAATAACACGTAACAACAGTTTAAACGATTAATTACAAAATGTAATAAAGTAGTAAAGTAATTAAGAGAGAGAGAGAACAAATTGAACCAATAAAAACTAACGACATTGAATTAACCGTAACGAAGGAAAGCCAGTATTACATGAACTTCATTCCATTGTCATTCTACTAATAAGATGGTATTTCAGTGCATTTATTAATTGGAGTGTTTTCTATGTAAGTTTATATTTTTATGTAGGATTTTAATAAGTTTAGTAAGTTTAGTAGGATTTTTATTAGTAAAGTAAGTTTACATTTTTGAGAATAGGACTTTGCTAAGAAACTGCTTTACATTCCAAATATGTCGCAATACTAAGCAATTCTTCTATTACGTGTATTCTGTGCAATCTTGCACTTTAAAATTCCCTACAAATGTGTAAAAATCCATAGTCTAGTACAACTTTGCTATTTTTATCATTCTCGTCTAATTTTCACCAATTTAATAATAATTTTCATTGTTATATTTTTGAAGAAATTCGTTCACAATTGACAAAACAAACGATCTTCTATTTACTTTAATTTATCTTTCAGACGAATCTACGAACCAACGATGTATCTGCAATTTTCATTAAAAATATGAGTGGAAACGCCGAGTGGTAATAATTAACGTTAATACACCTGGTACGACACGGTCATTGAGTAGCCATCGCAATGAAGAAGGCTGCGAAAACGATTTCCTCGACTTGATCGTCGTGAAACAAATTGGGGGCTAAGGTCAAACCTCGTGTGTGTGACCTTAGTGCGTGGTGGCAGGCTCGTGTATGCGATTCACAGCACTACACTATTGGCAGTTACCTTCTCTCTCTCCTTTCGTCACTTTGAAGATGAGTCGCGCGCATGCACATAATGTGAGTCACACATGACGACCGATCTGAATTAATCACATCCTGCCCACTGTGTCATGTGACATTAATGTCATTGCCGTGTGTCGTCCGACTGAGAGAGGATCGGGTAAAATAAACGAAAAGAATCGCCTCGAACGCCTGGCCCTTCTGTTAATTGAATTTCTTTTGTAGACAGGTCCACGATACGGCATCTCGAAATGGACCTGAATGGATCAGTTGATAATTCAAAGTTGGAGGAGATAACCTACCGTTTCTAATTATTACTGTTAATCAGTAAAGGACAAAGAAGAAAAAATAATTATTACTGTTAATGATAGAGTCAAGTATGAAGTCTCATATTTAAAAAGAGAGCTGTTTGAGTTGCATGTCTTTTTGTCTTTTAATGAAATTCAGCATACGCTTGGATTTTTAAGATAACTTTAATTCAAAGCTTCAGCTTAAAATAATTTTATGTTATATGTTATGTCATATTTGACGACATTATTACAGCTCTTTTGTAATTTCCCTTGAAGTCGATGAATTGTTTTGAAAATTTTTCATCAATCATCACACAGTGTATGAGGCGGATTTTAACTTGAATTTAACTTAAGCTAGGAATAAGATATATTGAATTTAACTTAAGCTAGGAATAAGATACATTGTATCTAGCCTTGGTGTATAATATTATATACATCGCATTGCAAATTTGACTCTACGTAATTGTAAAATCTTCTTTGGACTCTGTATCATATATTAGATGCGAGAATGTTTATAAATTAATTCGGAATGACGAAAATTATGCATTAGTTTGCGATATTGATGCAGTCCAATAATGTAATATGAAATAATTATTGATTAAACAAATATTTATATCGAAAACTATGTGAAATTTATTGTGCATATTACTAACTAATATTTGTGAATAATTTTGACTGAAATTTTCAAAGTAGTTTCAAAGAAATGAAATATTTATCAAACGCGCATTTCGATCTATTTCAACAAAATTCGTAAATCATTATTTGTGAGTTTTATAAGTCAAATGGAACACGAAAAGAAAGTTGGTGATTTAATTTCGACAATACAATTGCAAAATTTTACCGATTAATTGTCTTAACTAGGTTTTTTCCAAATGAAAATTTAATTGATTTATGGACCTCAAAATACTAGCGCCGCGTAGCGGCAGAACAGTGGAACTAATGTATATTGCTGTCCTCCTTGCACACAAGTGCTTACCTTGTCTATTACACAACAGATATCTGTCCTTCTTGCACATTGTTGGGCTCCTTGTCTACGAAAAGAACAAGTGCTGCCATCTGTGAGAGGAAGGTTAAAACTATCTACCAGGAAGCGAAATGTGCCACCATCTATCGGATTTTTCCATTTTACCCTTTTAGTTCCAGTCAGTATTGAGAGGTGCTCAGATGGCAGCACCATCGTTAAAAAAGGAGCGCACTAATGCTCGACAAGGACAGACTTATGCAATACAACAGACAAGAAGCGCACTAGTGTGCGAGAGAGACAGCAATGTATTTTAATTCCACCGTTTCACCGCTACGTGACGCTAGCGTTTTAGGGTCCATGAAACGATTAAATTTTCATTTGCAAAAAGAACTGATTAAGGGAATCAATTTGCAAACTTTTGTAATTGAATTTTCGCTTTTAGTCCCGAGACTTTCTCCTCGTGTTTTACTCGACTTGTGTAATGCATAAACAAAAATTTACGAATTTCGTTCGATAGATCGAACCGCTCGCGGGAAAGATATTTAAATTCAAACAAGTTGTGAACCTGTAGTCTGAACTGTTTTTGAAAACTGTTGACGAGTATTGCAGTATTTGGAATTAATTTCGTAAGGCATTAAATTTTCATGTCAGTCAGAACGAAATATGCACTAAATCTCTGTTAATTTATTTTTTGACCTTTGAGTAAATTTTGTAAAATCTCAGAAAAGCGTGATCGCCTGTTCATCGAATTAATTGCTACGTCATCGCGTTGATGACTTTTCCAACAGCAACAGACAACTATGTAGCAATAAATCAAATTAATTTAATCCATTTTAAGCATCGTTAAGTATAATTTAGATAAAGAGCTCCGGCGAAACCGATTTTAACTTGTTATTCTGGCATTATCAAAAAGTACACACGCACTGGCGCTGTTTCATTATTACGCCAATGCCGACGCAACAGAAGTAAATAATGCTCACGCCGCAATGTTCTTAGGTTAGCAATTTTTATTTTGAAAATGAAAATGAAGATGTTTCTCAAAGTACGTTGATATAAGTGCAATTATTCTCAAACATTGTATTCTAGGCATTAAATTATTCTACAGCACTTTACATCTGCAAACAAACTGTATACGATCATTTTGCAGGGAAAATTAGCCGACAGTTAAATAATCGAAAATGAAAGTTCACTCAGGCGATCTCCAACGAAAGAAATCGCACTGTTCGTAACCAGGTGAATTAATTACAGCTTTTATTATTAACGGCATGATTATTCCCCGTTTCGTCCCCCGATTTTTGTAATCGTTTATGTATTTTAACACCCCCGTTTAATATTAATAATCATCCTCGAAGAGCAGTAATAAAAATAAAAAAAAAAAAAAAAAAAAAAAAAAATCGAAGGGGCTTTTATACATTCTGTTTATTTTTTTTTTTTTCTCTTTTTTTCATAACACATTTTCAAGCATAATGATATCAACAGCCATGCCGTGCCTCGTCTCCGTGTTATTATTGAATATTCATGCTTAAAGCTCCAGGTCGCCGCGGTGTCGAAGCGCCGCCGTTTCGAAATCAAGTTTTGGTGATGCCGCCAAACGAAAGCTCGCGCGCGTTGAAGGTTTCCCGAAGAAGAGGCAAAGATTCCTCTGAAATCGAACTCTCTCTCTCTCTCTCTCTCTCTCTCACTCTCTCCGCGTTGGCGTTCATCTAAATCTCTCTCGACAGCGAAACACGCGAACGTTAACAACGTTATTTCACACTGACAACCGATCCACCAATTCCAATTTTCAACCAAAAAGGGGGGGTTTTCACCCAAAGTTGCAAGCCGCGTACTCTCTCTTCGCTCTCTGTTCCTGATTTTCGATTTCATTTCTTGCTCACAGCAGGAATAAAAATTTGCAATCAATGACACAACACGCTTGCAAAAACCGTTTGAGAAGAACGATCGTTCTTCGTTCTTGTCGTCTCGTTCTATGATGACTGACTCTTGACACGATAAGCGCAGGTCGTGCAGTATCAACGATAATATTCTTAAACATTTAATAATCAATATCATCAGTAACTGGATCTGGATACATAACTTGCCGGCGGTTAATCGACAAACAACAAGCCTACCTACCTTCGTAGGTAGTACGAAGACCAGAAAGCAACGATAATCCGGGAAAACGACGAGAGAAATTTACAATGATATTTCGTACGCTATGCCTAAGCCTCGAGTCTTCGTAGTCTACTAGGTAAAAATCTTCGTCGCGAAACGTTTAAGCGTTCACGGTGTTTCTGTCTCGCATCGTCAGAACGGCGACGCGTTGTTTTTCTCATCTTTGGTGGATTTATTTATTTTCCCCTTTTGCCTTCCCTAATACGTAAAAACTCGCATGGAATATGAAAGGTAGATGCAATTCAAACGGGTGATATTATCCTGCCCTATCTCTTCTGACTCCTTATTGGTCTAATTTCATGCTCCTCGAGACATCAGCGTCGCGATGCTTAGTTAAATTCCCAGCTAGATCGAGAAGCAGAAGTTGCATTTTTTCTTTTTTTTTTCTTTTTTTTCTTGCAAAAGCCTCGACTTTTAAGATCAAGCTGATCGAGACACACTAGAAAGATCGAGCAGTTTTCGAGTTTTTTGCAAAGCAACTGATCGTCAAGATTTGTGAATCGGAGGGAAGCGAGATGGGGGGAACGTGAAGATGAATCTAACGTTAAGAACCAACGACACGGTGTCTCGACGTAGTGAATTTCATGTCACTCGTGTTTTGTTTTGTTCTTTCTTTCTCTTTTTTCTCTCTCTCTCTCTCTCTGATCATATATTTCGCATACATCACACATACTCGTTCGCTTTCCTTGTTCCATTTTCTCGACTTCTCGATACGACCTTAGTGTAACTCAATGGTCGGTATGTTCGTTCATCAAGTTTCTCTGTTCGTCGTGTTGTTTAATTGTATCCTACAACATGGACAAACCTTCGAAACGTGTCTTATATGGATATCGCCAGACAATTTCACGAATAGTTAATTATAATTAAACCGGTATGCATGCATAATAACGCGTTACAATGTACGGGAATCACGCTTAAAATTATTTCACTTACAATTTGTTAATTAATCGTCTTAATTGGAATACAACGAACGTTCTTATTGTGTTTTCTTTTCCCCCCCAAGGGATTTCGTTTTTTCCTCCTCTGCCCTCTTCAGCGTTCGCATTTCGTACACAGTATCGTCGAGTTCTGTCGAGTTTTCTCTTTTCTTTTTTTTATTTTTCTGTTTTTCTCTTTAACGTCCTCACTAACGTCTCACGGCTATATATTCAGGAATTATACGTTAGAATTATCTTTGGTAATTATTATCCCTTACGTGTTATTTATAATGCATACGTATATAATATATATAATATATATTATATATGTTATCGTTACTTTAAATGTATATATAATTTTATAATATATATATATATATATACATATAATTATATATATATAATTTTATATATAATTTTATAACATATATATATATATATATATATATATACTCCATGTGTATCTTTAAATATAATCTTAAAGCTTAAAATTCCGCCGCTGTTTTTGCTCTTCTTTTTTTTTCTTCTCTCTCTCTCTCTCGTCCTCCTCTTCTCGATTCTCTCATCAAAATTTTCATTCCACTCTCATACGCATACGTCTCTCTCACGTGCATACTCTCACAAGCGCTAAATTGAGTTAACGATTATCACACAGGAAACCACGTTTCCATGAAACAGAGAATCTGGATGAGTAAAGAGGATCCGGTAGCTTGCAGGATTATTTTAAGTAGCAGGGGGGCCGTGTTTCTCGTCGAGGACGTCACCATTTCCGATTTCGAAACGAAAGAAACGAACGTCCCGGTTACGGGCGAGCTATGAAACTTTAAGCATGATTTATTTAATAATTCCCATCGTACCTGATTCGCGGCTAGTTGCTTATCTTTTCCTCGGTACCAAGCTCTCTCTCTCTCTCTCTCTCTCTCTCTCTCGACTAGCGTTCCTTTTTTTTCTCTTTTTTTCTTTTTTTTTTTTTTTCTTTTTCTCTTTTGCATCTTCCTCGCGCTCGCGCGAAACGCAACTCATTACACTTTCGTTAACAACAGATGTTCATTATTAGAAACAGCTCATTCACAATGATGAATATACATATAATAATCGCTCTCGACTCGGTGCACTGGATACAAGTGTAATAATTCCTAATAGTACTTTATTACCGTCATATGCCGCGTAATTCATCATCGTTTTCACGTCATCGGTCATCCTTCTCTGTTTCTCTGCTCTTTCGCTTATCCACTCTCCTTCGTTCTTTTCTCTTCCTTCCTTCCTTCTTTCTTTTTTTTTTTTTCTCTTTTTCTCGTCTTAAAAGTTAATAGTGTCGTCGACGATTAATTCTATATTACGTTTTTTTTCGTTT
>NW_025110005.1:162107-277586 GCF_011392965.1 Frieseomelitta varia | reverse complement strand
AAATGGGGGAAAGGGGGGGGGGGGGGGGTTGGGCAGTAAATAAAACGTTAAGGAAAAGTTGAAAAGAGGTAGGAAAAGTGGCGTGGGTGGAGGGGAGCTTGGTTGAAGAGGAAGAAAAAAGCAAGGAAATCTAGAGAGTGGGCGACGGAGGAACGATTGAGGAAGAAAGGAGAGAAAAAGAAGGAACGAGGAAGAGAAAAGCGAACGGAGAGATAGAGGGAGGAAAGAAAGAGATTTCAAGTGGGGCCGAGAGAAAAGGAGAGAAATAGGAAAATAGCGGGACAGCGGGGGCTGGGGGGAAAAGGGGGGAAATAGAGAGAACTTTGTCGACAACTATCGCTGGCTGGAAGGCCTGCAGGCACTGGGGAAATATGCGCTGTGATCGGAACGTGTATTGTGTATCAGCGTAAGAATCGCACGACAGAGATGCCGAATCGATTCCGATGCGGAACAAATCACGCTCTCTCCTCGACGACGACTTCTTCCTTGCTCTTGCTCGGAGGTGTCCTCGCGAAAGGGAGAATTGATTTCACCCTAGCCGCGTCACTCGATATTCGCGATAAACGCCGCGGGGATACTTTTTGCAACGAGTGTTCCCGATCTTTCTCGATCGAGGAGACGAAAGGTGAGAAAGCAAGGGGAAAACTTTGTGCGCAGTCGGTGCGTAATATCGTTCGGGACGAAGTCGAGTTACACGAATTCACAAATTTGCGCTCGTGCAAACGGAGTTGCAAAACGGCGGCTTAAAATAGTTCGAATTCAACTTGTGATTTCACTTTAAATGAATACCTAGTGTTAGTGGAAAACGGATGTTTGAAGTGGTCTAAACGTTTAAACTACGATTCAACTGAAGAAATCAATAACGAATTTCAATTTAATTTCGAAAGAATGTTCGAAGCGGAGTGAATCCGAATAATTTTCAGTCTGCACGAGACTGCGCACAAAGATGATGCACAAGAGTTAACGACGAAATTGTCGTAAATGTTCCATAAATACTCGGCTTATTACGGCTTATCGGCCGCGTACGTTTATTAATCTTCTAAAAAGATGGAACGATTTGAATAGCAAATATCTGAGATTCCCAGTACCAGAAATACTTGAGATTCCAAAAATTGCAAGGGACTGGAATCCTGTCGATACTTCTTTTTCTTTCTCTGGAATAGCACGATCGATGTAATTGTTTCTTCAGCCACGAGCCTTGAGAAGAGGGCGAGAAAATACGAGCGAAAACGTACGGTACGTGCGAACACGTCTGGGACCGGCAAACTCATTAAGACCTTAAGTGCCGGATTAAACAAACGTTTCCGAAGAAAGCAAGCGGATTACAGGCTCGTGACGATGTAAACGAATCGTTTCGTGTTGGGCGTATATATATTTCCTCGTACGGCGCGTAATTGCGAATTAGTTTTCTTTAACGAATTTCTCGGTTGCTCGCTCGATAATCATCGTTTACACGCACGATATAATTAATTTCCTGTTGCCTAATTGGTCGACATGGTATAAGAAGCGGTAAATATTAGTACGTCTCGCTAGCAAGCTCGATATATAGACATTGCCCGTGTTTAATATGAAACGGAACAACTATAAAGAAACTGGGTTTCATTAGACAACGTGTGTATCCGACATCAACAGCATTTTCGTGTTCAATTTCTTGTTCGAGCCACCTTTTTACCTCGCTCGTCGATCTTTCAACGAGCACCGATGTAACAAAAAATAAAATACGACGCCACACGAGTTTTTTAAGCTTTAGACTGAAGATAAAGAACTTTGCTGCGCGAAATTGATACCATGAGAGTACGAGTGTTTAGTTGAGCTTCTGGAATGCGAACGGTCCTTTAGTTTTCCGGTCATAAATTATAACAAAATTTCCTCGACTGACTGAAGATCAAGAATAAAGATACTGTGGTATTATAGAGAAAATATGTCAAACGCAATAATGCAACAAAATTTACACACATCGCTGTGTAAGTTATAGAACGTTATTAGAAACGTGATGAAATTTTTTGTTTTCCTTCAGCGGTATCATAAATATAAATTGATAAAAATCTGTAGGATATGAAACACAGGTTTTACGAGAGAAATTTCCATCAAATACGATGCTCTACTACTCTCGGTTAGTTCGATCAAAATGTGTTCAGAATAAACTGAGATAAATTTATCCTACGAAAAACAAATGGAGAAATAAGATCGACGAAATCGGGAAATGTTCTTACGCAGCGTTGCCTTTAAAGGGAGCATTTTACTAGCACAAGTTTCGAGAATCGTCGCGGGGAAGTTCCAAGCGTTTTACCATCGTAAACTTTTCACAGGAACGGCGAATCGCGAGTTGCGAGTCGAGGATATCGTCCGAGGCACTCATTATTATCAAAATCATTGGAACTTTCCAAAAGTCGTAACCCAACGGGGCGTATTTCGTTCGTCATAGCCGACTGCGGACCGTTATACCTTAACGATTCTATAAATGGACCAAACAGCGAGACCGCGGAAGCGGAACACTTCTAACGAGTTTCATTGAAATTCACGAGAATCCTGGCTGACCCTTCCATAATACGATGCCTGATGGAACTTTCGAATAAAATTACCTTGGGCGCGCGATGAATCGCGAGCTTGGCGAAAGGATAAGAGCTGGGACGCTCGTACCGACCTCTCGAAAGCGTAGAGAAATTCACCGGTGGAAATTCATCGATCGTCGTCCATCGATCATCATCCACCGATGACATGACGACAATTGGTGCCAATCGAAGCTCTAGAGTTGCATATCCTTGGCCAAGAAAGTCGCCTAATGAAAGATGGCATGCTAACACATGCGAACAACCGAACGGTGTTCCACGGGTATCAGGAAGTAAACGTAACTTCGTTCCCAGCTGGAAATCAGCAGTATGTTATTCGAATAGATATATCTCAGGATGTAATAAACATATGGATAAGAATCTCTACCGAGTAGTGATCTATTAAATTCTCTGCTGCGTTTTAAGTAACTTTTTTGTTGTAAAATTCCTGAAATGGTGTTTATACCGCAAGGTGTTTATATTGGCACATTTATATCTCATGCTTGGGATTATAAAAGTCCCATTATATTTGAGGCATGACAAATGGAAAAATAAAAGCAGAAATTACAGAAGCCACGCCCAAGTTAGAAAGCACCTTACATTACCTTACTATCTAGCTTTATAAACGCGTTAGACGATACCGCATTCCGTCTTTAATTGTGTATAAATTCATTCCTTAGACGTGAGATATCCATATTCATATTACTTACATTTTACTAAAAGTATTTTATCTCGCCGCATAGTCACGTATAAATTGTAGACGAGTATTGATAAATAGGAATATTAAAGTATATTCATATCGCCTGCAACTTGTTAGATCTGATAACCGATAAACATAATACGCATGTTACACGATGATGCCACAGGGGGTCACGTATTCTTTGAGAAACGGCGCCAGAGTTGCATAGCAAGATAATATTGAAGATCTTAGTGCAACGTTCTCATATGTGCTACGTGTGACGTATAATCCGCATAAATTCTCATCCTCATTTCCAAATGCATGTAAGTGTGAGATTTTGATTCCAAAATAACGTGCATTCCATTCTTTGAGTGTTCCATGCTGTACGTTACACTTGTAGAAACATGCCTTAAAGGTGCATTTTTCGCGACTTTAGACCGCATTCTTACACGTACGATTCAACGAACCGTTACCCTGTTTTCTAACTGCACGCATGTAAGATACATAATTTTGACATAGAACAAGAGTCCAACTTTGCACGATACGTATATTAGAAACGCCTTAAGGAAAACCATTCCTTCACTCTTCTTGATATTTTCAGAATTCCGTTATTTCAGTATTCACCAACAATAATAAAACTACTAACAACTAATAAATTTGAATATCACACTTAAACGTATATTTATCCTTCATTATTTTACCTATTTAAATATGATCCAAGTAGCACCTGGACACATGAATAAGATCCGTGAAAAGGAAATTTAAAAATCCTAAGCTGATAAGACTATTATATTTCTACTTTATGTGACCATCATAACGTGCTAATTTCTTTTAATCCCTTGATATTTGAAATTTCGATGATTCTATTTTATAATTTATTTTAATAATTTAATAATTTGAATATGCGTATATTTATTAAAAAGGAAGTTCAATTCAAATAACAGAAAATAGATCAATGAATAATAACTGTAACGATAAGAGAAATATTTCTAGAAATATCCTCAGGTGATTCCATCGTCAAAACACATGTTTGAAAACAGAAAAATAATATTCAAAACCGCTGCTTTGATTCTGAAATTTGCCTGTCGCCAATTATCTTCTTGCACATCGACAAGCAAATAAAAATGAACCTTCATATTTCAAATTTTGTTGAAATTATTGAATATGAATATCAAATGATAAATTAATTCCATATTATTAAAATAAAATTACAAATTATAATAGCAATAATTGCATTGTAATAATTTCAATTAAAACTGCAATGTTCATATCAACATCAATAAAGTCGCACAATGTCTCTGTCTTCTTTATTACAAAATGATCAAACAAAATCATTGTCATTTCATATTCATATTTCATTTATTCTTTCATATTTACGTAGATATGGATATTTTATCTTCGTCAACATTATTCATATCAATTATTTATATACTAATATTATGTCAACATTATTCTTTTGATAATCATTAATATATCATTATTAACATTCAAAAACGAGATGTGCAAGAAAATATATTTTGAACTAATGAATAAAACAGGCAAGAAAATGATACCATATATAATAAATATCATAATCATTATACGTGTCAAAAGTTCTACATAATACAACTAGTCACTCGTGTCAGACTTTTTATCCTATGACACAACTGACCAGAGGAACAGAAAAAAATGACTCACGATTAGATGCAAAGAACGTTGTTATCTATACTGCTATGGCCCAAATTATCATGAAGTTCGTCACCAAGGAATCGTCAAATGAAAAATGAAGACTGAAAGAAAGCATAGAGTATTATAAGTTTTACAAAATTTACAATAATGTTGATATATTTGAAATATATGTTACAGTATATTATTATATATTATTATTAAATATTTGTTTCGAAATATAACAAACTTGCAAAAATTGTAATCTTGAACGTTATTAGAGTTATTAGAGTTTAGATTATGTATTTCATATTAATCAAATATGACGAATTATGATTTTTTTGAACATGATAGCGTCCCTTCGCGAGAACTATTTGTTAAGAATATACATGGATTGATAACTAAATAAACCATTATTCAAGAAAAAAAAGCAAAAGTATAGATACGTCTGTTCTCATTAGAATAAATCAAATGTTCATAATCGAACGTAATTACAATTACTTACCTAATACGACAATGACGTCTATCTATAATCATTATGGCGTCTCTGAAATATACTGTGAAGTTAACCAATAACCTGTACAAGAGAAAATCAAAACATTCAAGTAAATAAAACGTGACCAAATGATTATATTATATTCGATAAATTATATAAGAATAAAAATATACGTTAATTAAACGAAGTGTAGTGAGCATATGATAGGTCAGAGAATGTCGATGAAAGTATTACACAGTAAATAAATGTCACAGAGCGTGATATATCTTTCCGCCATAATTTTCGACAATGGACTAACCCTCCCCGCGCAACAGGTCGCGTCATCAGCTAATTTGATGGAGTGGGGGTCGAGTGCATACAAACAGAATTCGACTGATTTGCTGAAAAAGAAATATTTTGTCAGAATATTTCTAATAATAAGCAAATCATATCAAGTAAATTTATACACACATAAATATATCTCTATATGTCTTGTTCAATTTACTTCTAATCAACATCCGTGATTTACGTAGTAGTTTCGATAGACCAATCACGAAAAATTGCATTGACTATGATTATGACTTCTAATAATAATAATTTTCTCGAAATAATTTCAAAATCATTATTCCAATTAACTTTTTCGTAGTAAGAACAATGCTACTAGCGTTATTATTGTGCTCACCATACTAAATTGTAGAAGGTAGATCACTCTCCGAGGTTGGTATTTCCCGTGGGATATGAAGTTTTTACATGACATATTTTGTTTGATTAATGATTTGATTCACTATCGAAGCATTCGATTTATAATTGACTTTTTAGCTACACAGTGGATATAGTTCCATCCAGAGATTCAACGACACTTTCATGGCTCGGTATTCTCCAACATTGCAACTGTAACGTAATAATCGCATCATGGTCGACACACAATGCTAGATTAGTTGCCGGTTCTCTCAACAGGCGGCGTAGGGCTAGTTATTCGAAACGGTTACGCGGGCAAATTGATGTGTGATCGTCGTATTGTTCCCGAGACGGATACGCCAGGATTTTGCCATGCTGTTGCAGTCGAATACGACTAACCTTTTCGTGAAAATTGACTGCATTTGCTCGCCCGTTTGAAAGACGATGCTGGACATCGTGCGACCGCTGGTGATATTTCATCTCCTAATGCTCTTCGATCGAGCCAACGGAAGATTAACGTCGAATACACGTAGCTGTTTCATAGGTATTTCAATATGTATAACGCTTTGATATATTGAACACTGAGGTCAGTGAGAGGATTATGGTTTGAAATTGACTTCCAATCTATTAGATTATTGCTTTATTCAATTATTTAATGTTGAAATATTTCTTTCTAATCGCAAAAGTGAATTTTTCTTTTAGTATCTTAGAATTAATCTTTGGAGTATTTCTTAATTTTTGTTAAACGTCATTCCTTATTTTATCATTCTCGTCCTATCGAATTATAGTTTCAATCTCAAAAAGAGAAAGAAATTGTAGTTGTGTGGAATTCGAAGATTCATTAAATTGAAGTACAAACACAATAATCAATGCTTGCTGGAAAAACATAAGGCAAGAGGTTAAGATGTTCTCCCACTGACATCTATCGTGTTCCCTCGCAAGCATCTCCTATTGCATCAAATATATTTCACTGTCAAAGCTATTCAAAAAACATGTCTACTAACTCGATAGGAACCGTGCCAACGAGTGTTTACGAACGTGTCTCGCGAGTTCAAGTTCGCTGCCAATTCGTAAAGAGCAATTAGCAAAGTCAGTCGACTTAACGAGATTAAGCGGAAGGAAACAGAACGGTTCGTGTATATCGAAAGAGAAGAGGTGCCTGGCGACGAGAACAACGTTGTTCGATCCAACTCGTTGATTGGCTCGTGGAATGAAATTTACAAGGACGCGCGGTGACGAGCGTCGAAACAGCGAGTCGGGCGATCCTCTCGAGTGGCATCGTTGCGAGGATCGTCTGCCCTTTCTCGAACGTCACGACAACGACGGCGACGATGACGATGTCGACGAAGAGGACGATGTCAATGGACGGAAACGCGAAAGGCGAAAGAAGAGAGGGAGCCAGGAGAAAGATGGGCAACGTGTACCAGGTAATGTATTAATGGGATGCAGGAGCAGCCGAGTTACCCAAGTAAGTGTCATTAATCTTTCGCTGGCGCCTCGCGCGCAAAGTGTCAGCCTGCACGAGTTGGTTCGTAGCGCGCGCCTATGGTTGCCGGCTGCATCGACCGGAAGTCGAGACAGCCCGACAAAAGTGCCCCTCCCCTCTCCCCCCTCCACTCGTCCCCATCTCCTTTAGATCGGAACTTTTTGCTGGTAATTAATGACGGTTCATAAAACAACGGCGCATGCAAAGAGACCCGTTAAGTATATATTAAACGCGGTTCCGTGAGCTGCTCTCGAACGGTCAAGTATCGAAATGATGTTGCTTGCTAATACAGAAAATTGCTGGCTAAGGGAATTAAGAGAGCAATTTGCAAGAAACGCGGGATCTTCCACGAAGGGAAGGCTGTTGAATTATTTCAGATAAATGAGGTTGCGTTATTTTAAATAAGTTACAAATTGGACGATTGAGCGTATGAAAAATATTGGGAATTAGAAATTTATATCGAAGCACAAGAATCAGTTTTACAGCATCTATATTTTCAGAGATAAAGATAAAGCGTTCAACATCAATAATACGTTCTCTATAGAGACATATTACGTATATGTCGGGCAATAATATTGAAACTTTTATAGTTAAATCAAATAGCTCGTAGAAATTGCTCTTGAAAACTCTACCACCAAAGACCATAAAGATCTCTCGAATAGCTTCCGCAGCTGAACGTTTGAATTCTCAGTCATAAAATACAGATGCATTAAACTGCGCAGAGATCAGTTCAAAGAACGACACTGAAGAAAGATTGCGAAAAGACAAATAAGAAAGATTCTCTCTCCATGTCGATAATAATATGTAATCGAGAAATTCTTGACAAAGTTAACATCGGCTGGCCGACACACATAATATGTTATTACATTCGTGCATTTTCAAACAGATTCGATACGGTTATCTTTCATTCTGGCGGAGATAGCTTGAATTGATATCATGCGATCACGAAGAGAAAGTATGCCGCCATCTGTGGTTTTATTCTTCAAAACAAGTCTCGGATAAATATGAGCCTGACATCCTGGCGAACTTTCGCCATTTCGTCGATCCTTCAGGATTTAATAAAGGCGTTCAGTTGTCTTTGCAGGCCGCAATTTCGTTGGCGATCGCTTTATGAAGTAGTCGCGTTAATTCTGTAATATTCTCCAATTTTTATATCTTATACAAGCATGTAACTTTTGGGATATGAGAGGATTTGATACTTTCGTTTGGAAACACGAATTTTGGTGATGGACGGCAGAGATTCGACTCATATTATTTAACGAGCGAAGTTTATAATCAATTTCAACATCTTCTAGTTTTTAATGCTATATCGGATGAAAATTTCAAGTTTGAATAGCGTTATACTGAAACGATTATGAAAAAAAATTTATGAGCAAGATATTTAGTCTGCGGGTTCTTGCAATCAGGATCTAGAAAGTTCATTCAGACCTAATACTTGTATACGAACCGCATTTCCAATACTTTTTCTTGTTTCTTGAGATCTCTTCGGAATTACATTCTTGGCAAACAGTCGCAGATCGCAAGTGGAAGTAATGATACGATCGTGAGGAAGAAGAAAGGAAAGGTAGCATATTCGCGACTTGGCGTAACGTCTTCTATCGAGTTTTATGTTTTTGATGAAATTTCTTTGGATACTCGAGGAGCAACGCGTGACATAAAAAATAAACTGTTCTTGTAAAAGTCAATATTACAGTGCACCGTCTGTGTCCGTATATTACTTTTTTTATACCGTAAATATATTTTTCAATAAAGTCGCCTTATTTAATCCGGAACATCATCGCGATAGTTTCAGAAATTGTCAAATTTTTCTGTAGTACTGATCTGGCGAGAATGAATCGTGTAAGATCGAGTCGATCAATGATTTAAAAATTCCGTTCGAGTTTCCCGACTTCGAGACGTTTCGTGTTACGGCGAGTCTCTCGAAACTTTTCTAATGGGTTTGGCTACCGAATTTCAAAAGTTGTTTCTTAACTGCTAGATATAACCAGCAAGTATAAAGTAAAAATAGAATTACACCGAGATTAGATATCTCGCACTGAATTCATTTATGGTAAGCACTTTGCATAATATGATGAGCTTCATTTAGAGTGCAAAGCATTATCGTTCATAAAGGACGATACATTCATACTTCGCTACTTTTGATAATTTTTCAGCTATCACTGAATAATCAAATAAAATATTTTTTGCAAATTGATTTTTTTAAAAATTAACCCTTGAACATTTACATGTTCAAAAATTTTTGGAATGACAAGGATTGCATCGTTCGAATTTCTTTCAAGATTTTTACGTCATATGTTTACGGTCCGCTACAACTGTAAAGAGTCGAAAACTCCAGGTCCTAAGAGGATTACATATATCTGCAACAAGGAGGAGAATCTCGAAGCATGACACCTGGGGCAAATTTAAATCGCAGATTCGATTCACGAGTGGCGTGTTTAATTATCTTCAGCCATCTGAACGTAGTAGCATACGAAGCAACGTAATAAAGTAGGCTCGATGTGTTAGACTGATACAATTCGATATGGTTTTATTTGATCAAGGAAATCTCGAAAACCGGCTCGGATATATCCGGTTGGAGGCCGCTCTAATTCCGTAATAAGATCTGAAATTCCCGGAGGACTCCGACCCAATTTCCGTCCCGACACGACGCGGTTTCATGGCTTCAACCGCGAACGGATCGTTTAATTCGCTTCCTTCGACCGCAGGATTATCGCGTTATTGCTTCAGTTATTTCGGTATTCATGGCCCAGAGACAAAATAGTCCCTGTCAAGAATCCCCTCGATCCTTGCCCCGTAAATTCTTCATGCACTTCCCTCCGATTCTTTTATGTTCGTCTTCCCCAAGTTACAGAAGCGATACTGTGATCCCTGATTAGCTAGATTATCGAATGTAAATGTATTATGCTCTTGTTTTGCAATTTTGCTCCTGTCTTGAATTTTAATTCGATGTTGGCATAGTGGTTGAAGAAAGATAAAGACTGATTGAATGTAATTGAGATGTGAATTTACCGAGGGTAATATTGTACGTTTTATAATATTTTAGTGGAAGGTTTGAGGGTAAACATAAAACACGAAGCAGCATTAGCATTGAACAGGAATATTTAAGATATTAAACAATATTTTTGGTAACGAACGATATATATTATAAAATCTCGATATATGTTATAAAATCTAATATATTATAAAATTCTCCGACATATATTGGCTATATTATAAAATTATACGATATATATTATAAAATCTAATATATTATAAAATTCTCCGAAAATTTGCTATCCGATTAATCGGACATATCCCTTTGTCTTTTATAACTACTTTTAGTGCGGCTATTTTAAGTTTCTCGGTTAGAAACTGCTACCACTAGGACACCGTAAAACGTCTATTGAGTGTATTATACAACACCCTCGGTTACTTTGCTCCCGATTTTCTTCTCGTTTCTTCAAGAGCGCGAAGCAACGGCAGTGATTTTAGTTGGAACGTCGCTGCAAGGTCGGGAAGTATTCCCCCAAGTACAAGGATACTCCTTTCACTTTAACAGCAGGAGCTTTGAAACTCTAAACCGGCAAGACGCGTTCGCTTTATAAATACCAGGGTATCGAGTTCGCCGGTAAATTTATAGCCGCGAATTTTGCGGACTAGAGATTACCTAGAAGCTCTACGGCTTCATCCGATCCGTTTCCGAGGTAAAAATTTACGGTACGTGTTTTTCACTGGATTTTTAGAAACTTTAAGGTTGGAACCTTAGCAGAGATTTTTTTCGGACTTTTCTGCATATTTTTTTATCTCGTGGAATTTACGCATTCCCGTTTAAAATATGTTTCCTCTTTCTGGATGCGGCTGGCACTTGTTTCATTATATTGTATATCATTTATGATTTACCAGTGAAAATTATCATGATAAAACTTCATCTTAATGGGAATTGATTTTTAAAGCGCCACACTCGCGAACAATTTCAAAGGGATACTTATCAAGAATGGAAATTAATTTACTAAGTGCACGAAATGAAAGGGTCTATTTATACATTGAATGTAGCCAGATTTGTCAGTCTGTTTAGTCCATCAAATTAGTCTGCAGAATTTTAAATTCGCATTTGCAATATTTGTATACTTACCGTGGGAAACATTTCTGTAATATATAATTTTAATAATATGAAATAATTTCGTTTCAAACCACTGTACGTGTGATAATGAAAAAGTCCTTTCTCTATTATCTCTATCGCGTTAAACTAAGAGGAGAAAACAGAAAGGAACGAGGAAATGGCGAGAATTTTGATAAATATACCAAAAGATACAGATACTTTCCTGTTTGTTTTTCTCATGGATAAAAGGGAACGATAACTGGTTCCCGTTGAATCAGTTTCAAAATTTATAATATCCAAGACCGGCGAATATTTACCGAGCTGATGCAGCACGCGATATATGCTTCGTTTCGGTTTGCGATTTTCCAGAGGAGGGACGGGTCACTCTTAAATAATACGGCTACCGGTAACCACGTTCGTTCGCCGCGTTTTATTGTGACTGCCAGTCCCCCGTGAAGTCGTCTCGCGACGTTGCCGGTTAACTTATGCGAATACATTAGTCTGACGATGACAATAAAAATTAATTCCGTGTCTCTCGTTCCGCGACCGAGCTCGCCCCGCCTTCTCCCTAAGGACGGTAATCATGTCGTCGTTCTCCCGCAAAAATGCTCGTCTATCTTCGCTCCGTTGCCGGTGACAACGTCGGTTAACCGACGACAATCTCCAGAGACGCGATTCAACTGCTGAATTACCTCCCGATGTCACCGCGACGAAACGAAAACACTTTCAGCGGTGGAATTGTAATTCGGCGTAATTTGTTGCCTTCCGGAACAGGGCACGGTCAGGTTCAAAGAGCTAAATAACTTTGTGGGATTGTTAGACGCCAGAAGGGGATCTGTTTATCCCGTAGGGGAACGAAAACGTGAAAGGCTGAAAATTTTAGAGTAACGCAACGTTACGCTGCAGGTCTAATTGTTTTCACTTTGGTCTAATTGGAGAATACGAAACCCGGTGATTTCTCTATAGAAAGAAAGAAGCGTACGATTATTATTAACATTAGATTAAGTATTTTTTTTTGTTATGTAAATTATAGTTTTTTAACGTGTATTTTTTATATTAATAAAAATCAAGTGCATGTATCAGACTCGATACGCGTCCACTAAAATGTCCGACACCGGCTAAACGAAGAATAAAGTGTCGGTCCGCAGGGACCGACGCCGTCTCGAACGTGTTAATATTTGATTAAATAAGACACTGACATTAGCAATAGTAGTATATATTTATCCCATTCCACTTTAATTTCGAATCCCTCGTCCGCAATTCGCAACCAGCGCGAAATGCACGCGTACAAAGCCGGGATCGTTTAATTAAAAGCGTAACGATTACGGCGTCGTCGATGGATTACGGGCGCGACACGAGTCCGAGATCCAGCGTGACCCTCCGGGCGCTGTTCTCTTTTCTTCCTTCCGGCGCGTGTCACGTTGCTTCGTTCGGTTCACCGTTCGGTCAACGAGTTCCTTTAACTTCGGTGTTACCTTTGTTTAGAGCTCCGAGACACGTGCTCCGTGACTTCGAGTTGCGGTTTCCCTTGAGCCGAAGAGAAGAAAGTTCATTAAATAGTTCTTCAAACATACGCTTCCGAGCCGAAACGAGAATTTCAAAGACAGCCGCCATCGTCGACGACCACCGTCGAAAGTCTCTCGTTTATTGCTTCGGAACGTTACGATTCACGACCGGCTCAAATCTTTGTGGGTGGTCCTCTAACAGCTCGATTTTAGAACCAAGCAAGAAGTTTCACATCTGAAAGAATTTTTCTTGTCACTGTCTTTACCAAATGATTACTTTGTAGTTCATGGTAAATTTGTCGACGTCTTCAGGCAGAGGTTCTGAAGCAGGACTTGTGTACACATTGCGAAACGTTTTGTACGTTGTATCTTGTATGTACATACGGGATAGGTATCCGTTGATTGAATAAAAGAAACTCGTCTTCACTCGTTTATCTACATACACGCGTCGCCTCTCTATTCTCGTGTGACCGAACTGATGATCACCGACTGGCGAGAGACTTTACTTTATGATGGAAATGCAATGTTCGAGCAGCGTTTCAGCGGGATGGCATCTCGAACCGCGATGTTTGCCGAGTTACATTCGGATTACGGTTTGTCCGTTGGTGTGTCGTCCACTCGAGTGGAAACCAAGCAGTAAACTAACGTTTGCGGTTCCGTCGGATTTGTTACGCGAAACGCTTTCGTGTTTGCCCCCGTCGCGGGGAGAGACTCGTTTCTACCGAACGATATTTCTCCCGGTTTGGCATCGTGCATTTTATCTCGAAATTCGTTAGGTAACGCGACCATCAGGAAATTATTGACATTTAAAACTGTAACCAGCCTAAAGTGCTTTCACTTCTGCGTTCATCGATTCTCAAGGGTAAATGATATTTCGATCGAAACAGACGCAAAGAAGGTTCGTACGATTTTTGTGGAACAATTGCAAAACATTGCTGTTTCTTCCAGTGTAAACAGATTAATGGCGTGTTTAATCGATTGACACGATTAATGCTGTTTAATCGGTTAACACCGATGCCGATAACAGAAAGAGCATTTGTTAAATTCGTTTCAGTTGATGGCACGCCGTGTTCGAGTTTGCAATGAAAAAAAAAANGGGGGGGGAGAACGGGAAGAAAAACGATGCCAATTCACTGTAAATGAAAATACGTCGACCATCAAAAGGTAATAGTTTATGGCTTGTCTTTCGTTGTCATGCGCACTAAAGAATCGTTTGAATAACATTTAGAGCGATATTCAAGAATCGTAGATGAATCATAGTGACACGCAGATTTATTTAAAAATTGGGAAAAAAGAAGAAGAGAAAAGTGAATGCAGAGTCTTTTCCGGATCAAGCTTATTAAATCAGAAAGATCTCGCCGTTAGAAATTTAAAATTGAGAACGCGTATTAGTCGAAGTTTGCTAAAACGGTCTCTCGAGTTAACGAGCCGAAAGCAACCTGGATTATTAACTCGACGTTAATATGATTAAAAACTATGCAATAGCATTCCGCTTAGCGAATTCTTCTTTTCGCGGTTGTATATGATACGCTAAAATGGTGGAAATTAATGGTGGAATTAATCGAGAACATTAAACACTCTTTGATACTTTACGCGTAATAATTGTCGATTGAATACTCTAATTCTCTTTTGCATTCTCGTGTAACTAATTTACTACTTACTGTTGATGATTATTCTAAACGTAGAAAAGTTCCTTTGTTAGAATTTGCTATTTTTCTTTTTTTCTTTTTTTTTTTTTTTTTTGTTATTTAGAAATATGTTTTCCAGCAGTTGTATTCGGAGATTTAAATGCTCGAAATGCACGTATGCGTTTGAGCTGTAATAATAAATTTGGAGGCCAGTGGCCTGGAAAGCTTCCGAACTAACGCTCGTTTAGAACGCTAATTCGCGTGTGTTTGACAGATCCCGGAATCGCGCGCATTGGAAAGATTCCAGAATCGTGTGTGTTTGCAGTATTTGGAATTTGCACGCGTCCGGTAGGTTTGCACGAAGTTTGGCAATGATCAAGTTTTTGCGAAATTTTCGTCATTCTTAGAATTGGTCAAACTCGATGCGCCTCTTGAATTAATTCATCGATTGATAAATCAACAGATTCATCAATCGCTTTAAGAAATATTTGCGTCGACAAATTTCCTTAACAGAAATATCAAGAAAAAATAAAATCATCGTTAGAATGTGTATATTAATTTATTAACGTTGTTATATAGTCGAATTTCGTGGTACACGACTATTAATTCAATCATATTGCGAGCAAGCGATCAGACATTTTTGAGCATCGTCGTGAATTCTTTCAACGTGCAACGATACAAGTTTCCCGGATTAAACTCGAAATTCTCCGCCGTAACGTCTTGCCTTTTTAGTTAACGCACACGAACGAAGAGTAGCTACTTCCTCTAAAAAGTTATAAAAGCTTTTGCTAGGATACCGTTGACGGGATCATCCGACGATCTTCGCTGACTTTCTCGTCGTGTTGCGTTGTCACAGAGCTATCGTAACTTCAGTAGTTTCGCGGTTGTTTAAGAAAAGATTTTAACGTAATCATGCCTCTCAGTTTCCCCTCTGTCTGGCCATTCTCCAGTGTATTTTCCTTGCGATCTGCACAGAAACTCGGCGCACAGGCGTGGCATCACCATAATTTTTTCTCCACTCACAGAGGCACACACACACAGGCACACACACACACACACATTCCACGCGACTGTTTGTCGCCGTCCCAAAGTTATCTTCTAAAATTGCCTTTTCGCTTATACGACGCGAAACTTTTTTCTCTTCCTACCTATTTCGGAGTTCTCTCTCTTTCTCTCTCTCTCTTTCTCTTTCGTGCGCACTTTTGTGCTTTTTCCGACCGACGCAACGATCAAATTCAACTCTCGTCTGAACCGTTTGAAGTTATACACAGCCAACAAACTCTCGTTCTTTATATGTAAAAATTAGGATCCGAATGGTCGTGTCCAAGACGATTTCATGGTTTAATGAAACTTTTCCCGTTTACGTTCCCGTATATCATCCCTCGGATGTTTAACTTTTTTACACTCGACCTTGTTAAAACTTCTTCACTGGTTCATCCGTCCCCTCGTGTGGACTATAAATCACAATGGCTGGATAAACGAAACGCAACGCAACGTGACGTTTCACCTGTGGAATTTAATCTTTCTCGAGTTTCTCTTATTTTTCTGTTCTGCTGTAATAATAAGTACGTATGATGTCTATGCATTATGTATTATACATAGATTCGCGATATTAATCTAACGATCATGTATTATATATAGATACACACATTCGTGATGTAGTTGTTCAGAACGTGGAGCTAAATTCTATATAAACGATTCTATATAAAAACTTTTTCATCCTACGTTTCATCCTACGTTTTCGAGAAAATCGAGTTTGAAAATTTGTTAAATGTACACATATATTTTGAACTTGAACGATTCCAGACGTAACAAGAAAGAACAATTAACAGAATGCTATTCTACGTGAACAAATAAGCCACAAAACGTAGAATAAAATCTTCTCGTGTAATACTCCGTTTTCAAGAAAATCGGAAATTTGAAGATTTATCAGGCACAAGACGAAATTTTTGACGAAACATATTCACAGTCTCTGTTTTCTTTGAAACAAAGCTTCGAATGAAAAAAAAAATTTGATTCTACATTTCGGGCTAATTTTTCCACGAGAGATCACGTCCCGCTCTCTCATTCTCTGTACCGTTTTGAAAATCGTTCGCGTTCATTGACTGCTCTGAAGAGCGATGCGAAACTGTTTCACGGTAATTGAATATTTTTTCCTTTTTTTTTTCTTTTTTTTCGCGCGGAATACTTTCGGCGCGAGCAGTCGAGCGTCGCGCGGCGCAATGCACACGCAATAACGACAGTCACTAACGATCACAGCTTTTAATCAAACAAAAGCGTCCGGTTTGACGGACGTGTAAACATAGGGCCGCGAATAAATCGTGGAAAAATAAACGAGTCGGCTCGCGAAACCATAGGCGCCCACCGTAGCTCGCGTCTGTGCTCCGGTATCCGCTCGTCTTTTCTCTCTCTCTCTCTCTCTCTCTCTCTCTCTCTCTCTCTCTCCTTTCTATTCTTTCCCGCTCGTCATTCTGTTGCTTTGTTCTTTTCTTTTCTTTCTCTCCCCTTTCGGCTATTCCGAGAAAAAGAGATTTTCATCGAGTGTCGAGCGATATTTTATGGCGCGCGACATTACGAGGAGCGGGGGAGGGACGCATTCTCGCGCGTTTCATCCAACGCTGGAAATGGAAAACTATTTTTGCCGGTGATTCGCGAGCGTTCGATTAATTTCTCCGTCTCTTTGGTATTTAACTCGCGAAGGGATGTTTTCGCGGTCGATAAGGCGAACACGCGTTGCTCCGCGATTTTCCACCGTGTCAACGACCGCTTTCGACGTGCTTCTCCGCCTCTAACGTGCTTCGCGCGTCTAACGATCGTCGAGGAAAGAATCGAGGTTCGGAATGCGGGCTGGATCACTGCTGTGGCTCGCGTGAGCGTAGAAATAATTTAGCATCGAGCTTTAATTAATCCGTTAAATTGTTGAATTGGCATTTAATGTAATACACCGAGTATGTATTTATCTAGCACCGGGTGAAGGAATTAATCAACAGGGAGACGAATTGCCTCGCCTGTTTGTCGAATATCCAACTTGTAAAGTTACAAAGATTGCGAAACGCATGGTTACAATTGCTCTCTCTCTCTCTCTCTCTCTCTCTCTCTCTCTCTCTCTCTCTTGGATCGAGTAATTGTAATTAGGGCTTGATAGGAATTCGAGTAAACAGAGAATCTGAATTCTCGTCTCGTGATCGAGTTTTCATTTCCGACGTAATGACCAAACACGATCCAATCGCAATCAACTGCCGAAAAAGAAACGAACAAAGCGACAGTGCGGAAAAAGATCGATCTCTCTCGCAAGATCCACCATGAACGATCGCCGAACGGTACAACTCCGATCGGTTGCGGAGTCGTGTCGTCTCTCGGAGCATCCATCTGCCTCGGCTCGGCTCTGTCGCCGTAAAAACAAGTGGAAGTCGCCTGCTAGGCCACGGCAATAATCGTAAACAAGCATAGAGACTGAAACGGAGGAAAAACGGCGCGCGAGTTCGCGGTGGACCCTTCTGCACAGGACAACCGTTCTTTTTAATTCGTGCCGTGGGCAGCTCGATTGCGAGGAATTTTACAATCCGTCGGTGGCAAGAACGCGGGAGCGAGAAAAAAAAAAAAAAAAAAGAAGCGCGGCGGAACTAAAGGAAGAGAGAAGGTCGGTCTCCGGCTCGCGTGGGAACGTCGCGGCGAGAGTTCGCCTCCGTTCGAAACAAAGCCGGGACGACCGCGAAACTTAACACCGGTCGCGGAATTCAGACGCAGAAATGGAGCTCCGGTGTAAAACACCGGCCGTGCACCGGTGAAAAATAGAGGAACAGCGAAGGTGAAGAATCTTTACGGGACGTCTGGAGGTCGAAGAGTACTTGAGCTGCTGGGTGGTTAAGTGTGGGGGACGTTGGACGGTCGGATGGTTCCAAGCACCGTGGGACGAATTAGTGAATTTTTTGGGGGAAAATTTTAGTGTCGCTTGACAGATAGTGCTGCACTCATTTTTTTTTTACGATAACTATTTCGTATTTTAGGTAATGTAAAAGCAGCGCGATCATGCTGCTCAGCAGATTTCGTGTTGAAATAGTGTCGCAGAGTTTTGGTCGCGATGCTCAATGTATTGTACAAGGTGGAAAGAAAAGTTTGTCCGTGGCTATCATAGATAATGTAAAGAAATTGCCGCAAAATTGACCTTGAATTTAAAATTTTTTTTGCATTATTTTCTACTCATCATTACAGTCGTGTTAAACTTTTCCAAGAAACCATAGATCGCGATAATAGTTCTTTTGAAAAAAATTTTTTAATCTTGACGCATGCGTCCTAACAGCGACTTTATGGTTCTGGACGCATGGATGTCTATTTTACGTAATCTTCGTATTAGGTTTCACTGACATTTGATTTATCATAGTTGTAGCATCAGTATAAGTCTAAATAATCAAATAATAAAACTGTTAACATTATTCGAAATACAATCGTTGCAGAACCATAAAGTCGCTGTTAGCACGCACACGTCCGTAATGTTAAATGATTAAGAAATGCTTTTTTGCCATTTTTCAAGAGAACTATTAGGTTGCGATCTATGGTCCATAAAAAGTAGAGTACAATGTAAAAAAAAGATTTGCAAAAATAGGGCAATCTTTACTTTGTTTTATTGCGTTGCTTGGCATTTTTCGCCAAGGAACCGCTATCGCGTCGCGTGACACTAGCACGGTTTTTTAAATAGCCCGTGGCACTAAATACAATTGTAAAATAACATGAATGATAATAGAAATGTAAAATAAGTTGTTACGTTGTAATACTTTTTTTGCTACGATTCTTTAACGTACGGGACTAAAATTGCAGAATTGAACGGCACTGTAACGTAGCGATCGTAATCGGGAACTGTTTTAAATAAAATATCGAGTTTCCTATTCATTCGTAATAACGTTCGGCCAATCATTGCTCCCGAAGGGGACAAGTAAGGGGATAGACAGAAAAAGTTTCACGGACAGTTGACTCGCAGACACAGGCGGCCAGTTTAAACACAAGCACACGGTTAGAATACGCTCACCGTATCTGACAATCACCGATGGACAAAATAAAAAGTGAGAGAGAAGAAAAAATCGGTAGAAAAAGTTTTGTAAAAAAGGGAGAGAGAAGGACAGAAACAAAAAAAAAAAAAAAAAAAGAGCGAACCAACTCGAATGAAATAACCGAACAATCGAATCTCGTAGAATCGTCGTGGAACCTTCACCGATGCGGAAAATTGTTTGCAGCGTATTTTCCCTCCCCCCTTTCCTCTTTTTTTTTTCGTTGTTTTGAATTTTTCTTTTTTTTTTTTTCCGTCGTACTTTTGCACGCACGATACAAGCCAATTAGAGGTAGAACACTCGCGCCGAGGGAAAATAATTATGTTTGACGTGCGATGGCTGCTCGTTTCGTGTAGCTTTCGCTTGGACGTTGCGTCGCGTCGTTATTTCCAACCTTATCGAGGCAGGCGACGCGACGCGACGCCTTTATGGGTGGCCGTAAAAGGGACACGTTCATTCACTGACCGCGGAATCTTTTTTTGCGTCTCTCTTTCATTTTATACTGCTGCTCGTGCGATCGGTGCGCTCGAAAACGATTCACGACGTTCAAGTCAAGTCGAACGTCGAACGAACGGTCTTTCATTGAAAATGAAAGGCCCATTTTTGTACGATGATAACAGTAAAGGAGACTTAATCGGAACGAAGAGATACTTTTAGTTGATACATGGATTTTACTTCTGGCGCGATATTATATATTACGTCTTTTACAACGCGATGGAATTTTGTCACGAAATTTGATCGAATCGACGAGCAACGATGTATAAAAATATTAGGTCGCGAAATTTGTTCATGTTTCTGCGATATTTTCGCGCTATCGTTGAAATATCTCGCGTTTTTATTTATGGTCTGTACTGTTGCTTTTTCGGGATCATTTTTTAATGCAAATTTTTACCATGTATATTATTTCGAATTGTTCGTTTTTCAATATTTATAGCTGCGCGAGACGTTTATTTCATTTTATTTCATTTCGAAAGCGAACGAAATAAAAATAACTGGTAGAATACTAAAGGGTTGTTAAGATTGGACGAGCCGCGCTCGATTGAAACCCTCCCTCCCACGTTCGTTTCATTAACCATTCAAACGCCATATTTATTACCGTCATTGTCGCATTCTTAAACAACAATTTCACACTGATCGTTGTACTCTGTAGGCACGCAACGGTTGCCAGCGAAGTTTCATCGATAAAATACCATATATACTAGTCATATTTCGCGCAGAGCAATAAATAGAATTATCAAACCTCCTCTATGGCGGTTTCAATTTAACGAAATTCCGTATCGGACGTTTATTAGCTCGAACGAATCTCATTGAATGTAATAACTGCCAAATATCCAAAACGCGAACGTTCCCGTCGAAATAAAATTCAATACTGACAAATCACTTTTTCACTGGCCCACACTAGGCCGTGATGGATTGACCTCTCGAGAGAGAGAGTCGCGCATTACGCGCGATAGTAAAAACGTGAAATCATCGTACACATTGGAACGTGTACGGTGTTGTAAGTGTCACGCTCGTTGGTAATTAGCGCGTTTAATTCACAATCGAAAAATTCTCGCGCGAAAACAACAAACGGCAAACGAAATAAACGGATGGCAGCTCTCGGAACGCGGAATCGATCGCTTGTTATAATTGGAATAATTGCCGTGGCTTAAATTATAACGTAACACGGAAAACGTTGTTAATTCCGTGTCTCGGTGTAATAACGCTTTCTCGACAGCTTATCTCGAAACAATTTTATTTCGAAAGTTATCGGTATTTTCGATATTGTTTCAGCGAAAAAGGGTTTCAATGAGGTGATTAAAGGGAGAAAGTTTTTTTACGATGAATTTTTGAAATTTCCCCCCCGCGTGTCGTGGAACAATCAAAAACCGGTAGCGCTGGACGTACCTCGGAATCGGGGTGGTTAATGCTTTTTCTATGCACGGGGATCAATCGCGGATGCCCGTCGTACGTATTTACATTTTCGTGGGGAAAAAAGGAAGGAAAAAGGGATGGAATGGATGCGCGTCGGATTGCACGGGATCGGCAAATATATTCGGCGCGAACAATTCACCGGCAAAAAAACGAGCAGGAGGGGGATTCGGTACGCCTGATGAAAACCGCTCCGGTGGCCGGGGCAATAATTTCTTCATCAAAATTCGACGACATAATTCGCGGCCGGATGCCCGTCCGCACAACAATTGGCCCCCTTCAAAAGCAGAAACGCCACTGCGACCGTCCGGCGAACCATTTCCATGTTCTATCACCCGCGATTCGTTCTACGCCACGGGAAATCGCTGTCGAGGACCCACTAAAATCCAAGTCCCTTGTCGGGCAAAATCGAACGTGTACGAGTCAACTTCGAATCATCGAGAAAGAAACGAGAACTGGTTTGCAGAAATTCTTCGGTGAAATTCTCTTTGGTAGAGTATTTGACGAATTCAATTCGGTAATGGAGCATTCGTTTAGATAACACAAATTGGAAAGATAGATTTTGAATTTGAGGTATGAAGGAGCATGGTGTGCGTTTGTGTGCTTTGTGGAGTCTAAACGAGAAAGAATTCAATTGAGAAAAAAGAACGTTGTACAAAGTTCTTCTTGCAGGTTAAATGGACTTCTTTATGCTATCTATATACACCGGGTGTATTTACGGTAACAATTTTTCCGTTCTACGTTCTCAAAGTGCGCAATTTGTTTGAAACTGCATTAAAGTACTTAGTCAACTATCTTGGATAATAAACTACCTAATAAACTACCTTGGGCAACGTTTAGGCGGTCGAGAGTAAAGGAATTACGGAATTGCCAGCCTGGTGTCGTGATATTTTGGTTTATATGGAAAGAATCTTGTGCCTGAGCTTAGCGATCGGTAATAAACATGCTCCGATATACTGCTACAGCGAACCAGTGATTTTAATTAATAAACTGGCCCTGGCAAATTTGTAGCACAGATAATTTATAATTATCACACCGATGTTTCGCACGTCTGCAAATTAATTTCCATATAAGCGAAAAGACGGATCCCGGTGAAATTTCGGATAAATCGAAAATAATCTAGAATATATATCAGTCCTTGCACGTTCTTGATTCTCGGTCATGTTAAATTATGTGCATACATTGCACATAAATACACGATAAAGAAAAGAAAAAAAAAAAAAAGAGGGAACGTAGCGATCAATCGATTGCCGTAATTAACAAGCTCAACTCCGTAGTAGAATAGCTGATAACGAGGGAAATTACCTCGCGTAATCGCGGCACATGTCGGGAGGGTTAATAAACTTTCGAAAGCGGTGGATCGGAAAAATTTATGTTGAACACGTTCGGGGAACGTGAAATATTTCGTGCGCCTGAGAGGATCGTTATACGAGGAAATCTATGCGGCAGTCGCGCGACGCCGCCGTCGTTAACGAGTTATAAAGAGTAATTAGGCTGCTCGTACTTCTTAAAAACTCCACGGACGTAGGCATAATAAATTACAACGCCCTAGCGCTGCTACACACCCACTGGAAAGAACCAGGGAAATCTGAGAAACTTTTACGAAACTTGATGAGAAAAGAAGAAAAAAGATTGGATTTTTATCTGTCGGCGGTGCGAGATAAAACAAAACAAAACAGAATCAGAGATCTCTTCGATACAGGGACGAGGCGTCAGGAATTCTCTCTCTCTCTCTCTCTCTCTCCACGCCAATTAGAATAAATTACTTCTCACAACGATAGCAAGGAGAGAAGCGCGATATACCAGGCAGGAAATCCGAATTGCTCGGTTCTCTTTGTTTCCCTGAATATTCATCAGCAACCGATTCGTTCGCCGGAATTTTATGGACTGCCGGACGAAAGAGAGGTGGAGGACGCGAGGCGCCGGAAGTCAAGCCGAATTCGATCGATCGCAGGCGCGTCGCCACAGCTGCGCGATACCCCACCGAAACCGAAGATCGATAGATCACGCTTTGTTCGACGCCAGTACGGCCAGAAGTGAATAGCCGCAGTTCTGTTCAGACTTGCAACAGAACGGAGCAGAGGTGTGCTACGTGCACCCAGACACTGGGGAATCGTTCACGGTGATCGAACGCTTGAGCTAACAAGCTTACTGGTTAACTGGATCCCGATTGAGCGAAGTCCCGCGCATCACGTGCCACGAATTCGCGTATTTTTCTGTCGTCCTCTCGGTTGCTACGCTTCTGATTTTAGTTTGAAGAATCTCGCGCGCGTTCGTACGAAAAGCAGCAGAAGAAAATTCCCGATTTTGCTAAAGGTACAAACTCTCAAACAGACTAAAGAACGTGGAGGGATATAATCGCGATAAATTTATTCCGTCGACTGAAAATCAAAAGATCCAGTCACGAGCAGCAACACATGCGTACACGTATATACGGAGCCTTGCTCGTTCCGATATGTATTTCGAGTTACGAACTTCAACTTCGGAGCGGCGCCCGACGACTTGTTTGGCAGTTTCTCCGCCGCGTAGTAGTATTACTTTAAAGCGTGTCGCGTGGCTGGTTCTCCCATCAGTTCCGGCAGAATGTCAGAGCCAAGAAACCTGTCAGCGCCGACAGATGCGTTGCGTATCCGCGGCGTCATATCGAGCGTGCTCGTTTCAGAGCGGCGCTCGCGCGTGCAGCTCCGTGCACCGCTCTCCGCGGTGAAATCTGAATACCAGAGTCACCTCGGTTTCCAACGTAACGGCGCAAAATTTCCGGCCGTGTGCCGCTAACCGGGGCCAAATTAATTTCTCCAACTGCCAGAAACTCGCGGACCTTTGCTACACGCTGTCTTAAACCTTTCGCCACAGACTAAGAGGTCCCGTGTCACGTTCACGTTGCTACGCGTGTTCCGCCATGCCGCCGCGAGAAATCAAGACATTTTTGAACACAATAGGCGTACAAATTTGACGATCTGTTAATCCTTTCGCCACGGCAAACTTTGATACGTACCGCACGGTACTATAGGGAGTTTCATCTCGACACTTTGGCACATTGAAATAATCGAAACGTTGAATTACACTATATTAAACCTAATATTATTTATTTATTCGTATTCCGTGTTGAATTGTTAGCGTACTAAAAATTTAACTACAACTTTAAGCTTTATTTCAATACGTAATTCTATATTACATTTCGTGCATTCATAATTCGTCTTCCTTCTTCTGTTATGTTACACTACGCGTTATACATCTGCGTCTTTTTCTGATTAATTTATTATTACATTCTAAGCGTATTAAATGAAATGAATGTAAAATAGTTACCGTTCAAATAACACACGACTAACGGAAAATGTAATTGTTGAATTAGAATTCACTTACGTCTGATCCAAGTGAGGTTTGCTGCAATTGTTGTCGATAACGTTTGCCGGCCGTATAACAGATATCTTGAATGAAAGCTATAGTAACGACGTAAGAGGAACAAAAGAATTTCAGAAGAAGAAATTTCTCAAGACATATGATGCTCAATATTTCACTCAACAATTCAGAATAATAATTCGTATAAACTAGAACTTCTTATCGTTCTCTACGAAAGTTTAAAAAATGATGTAGGATATTATTTTTCCAGAGATTGAAACTATGTACCATTGATTCTTGCATACAATTGTTCTAGCAATCTCGCAATGAACGTCGATGGTCGCTTTGAATTTAAACGATATCTCGCGTTGGAAAGATATACAGTCAACAAAATTTCGCGTTAAATGCCATTTGAACGATCGTTTCCAGTGCTATATCTTTTCATTTGAAGCTTCGTAAATAAATTGTTGGTAGATGATAAAGTTCGTCGAGGGCAAAGTAGTTAAAACAGAAACGAGGAGTCAAGAGGGATGATTACAAAGAGATACACAGAAACAAACAAGGCACCATCCGCCAGACGTACGCGTTACCGTCTAATTTCGCGGTGGCTAGTTTTACGACAGCGAGTTTTGTAACATCCCTTTCGCGTGTCACTCGCTTCTACCGGCTCGCGCCAGCCCGCCGCGCGAGTCTTGATTGCGTCGTTGAGTCACCGACAGCGTTGGAAATTTATGGCGCGGTGAACGATCAAATTTTTCTCTTTTTTTTCCCCGTCCCTATCCTCCCCCGCTCTGCCACAACCCCCCGGAGTCGGATAAAGGGGGTCATTTCTGTCCATTAATCCGTTTTCGCGGCGCGCGCGTTCCAGTTTTATCGGCGCGGCGTGATTTACAACGCATTCAATTGTCCGTCGAAGGCGTGGGGAACGCCGCGACGCTCACTGAAAGGCCGAGGATTGGTTTTTATGCGTTCGCCGGATCCCGCGAGAACACTAGATAAAACGTTCGGCACGAGTTGATGGTTATTAGACAACCATCTGCCGGACGAAATGAGTGCTGAAACGCATGGCGAAAGAGACTAAGTGAAGACGCGAGAATATACAAACGACAGGTAGCAAGTGACAATTGAAATTGTTGACAATTTCCCTAGCGTGTACGAAGCAAGGGAATGTTTTTATCATATAAAACCTCTGATTTCTATTCTGCAATTCTATTCTGCAAACCATCTTACGCTCTTTTACTTCACGCGGCTGAAAACAAAAAAAAAAAAAACGAAGGAGCAACCATCGGGGGAAGAAATACGACGCTGTAAATTACGTTTAGAATAATTTTTTGCAATTTCGTTCACCTTTATTTGCCTCGTAATTGCCGGGAGGGACGCGAGGTGCTCGGCAACGTGCTCGGCAAGGAACAGCTCATAATACTTTCAAATCAGCCATTTCCAGCACTCCTTTCCCTTCCCAGTTACGCTGGGGGAGGAAAAAGAAAGAAAAAAAAAAAAGGATTTATACAGTCCCCGCGTTGAAATTATCACGGGGAAGCACTTGACAGAGAACGTGTCAGCACACCTTTTAACATCCAACAGTCGATCGTGGTTTCGCTGCACGATCGGCAGACATAATTTCGCGATTAACCGACACACGACCGCAGATTAAGCAGCAAACGTGTCGCGAATCGCTTCGAAATGCCGCCGCGTGAATCTAAAACGGTGCTGTTAAAACATATGCGACCATTCGATTTCGATAGTTTCCACGTCGTCGTGTATTTACCGTCCCGTCAAACTGCTGTAATTCTGCAACGGATCGATGGATGTTTGGAACGCTTCTCGTTCGCTGTTTCACCAAGGCCGAACCACGGTGAATCACCGTGGCTGAAAATCGCTAGAGCGAAATCTAGTCGTGTGTCACGGTGGTAGAAGGATTACTTCAAAAAAAAAAAAAAAAAAAAAAAAAATACTGATAGGGACAACAACACTGAACAGTGGTCACTTAACAGTCAGAAAACGTGTTTCTGTCGTTATAACGAAGGAAAGCGTAATTGTTTCACTGTAGCGATCTTGTCCGTGATTCGCGATTTATTGCAAAAAATTAAAGTATTAGAAGCGTAATACTAAATATTTATTATTTACTGGGAACTGAAGTTAACTATTTATCATTTAAATACTGAGACTATTGTAATTCTAGAAATTAATAAAATAAAATTTTTATATTTTATATCTAATAGATTTTCATATCAAATTGT
The DNA here is from genome assembly GCF_011392965.1 of Frieseomelitta varia. Lineage (NCBI taxonomy): Eukaryota > Metazoa > Arthropoda > Insecta > Hymenoptera > Apidae > Frieseomelitta > Frieseomelitta varia. The sequence goes on along the minus strand of NW_025110005.1, from coordinate 250,332 downwards.
TAAATAAATTCCTGCAGTAATTCATGTTGATGAATGAACTAAAGATGATACTGGAGCTATTATTGCTATAATTGAACAAAAAAATGGAAATTGTGCTAATAGTAAAAACTATTATTAATAATATAAATATTAATGATTTGTCTACTTTATAAAAAATTAAATTTCATCTTCCGAATATTCTTAAAAATGAAATAATTATTAACAAATCTCTATCACCTATACGATTTAAAATAATTGTTATTTATTAATCCAGAATTAAATCTCATCCTACAAGTTTACTTCTGACAACGTACAGAAAAGAGTTCTATAAGAATGTCTTTTCTCAACTGAGCTGTCGTTATTGATTCTTAGGCTTCTTATATAGGCTGTTATCTCGGAAGATTTCCTAGAAAAGGCAGATAATTTTACTCGTGATACCTGCAACGGGACACTCGTTTCACGCGCGTGTGTTCACACAGGCTTTTCTTAATACACAGAATAATAGATATCACCGTTTCTGGAGAGTCGACGTGGCTCGAAACGAATCGTATACGCATCGCATTTACAGATTAGAAGACTACAGTGTTTCCGTGAAATTGCATCAGCTCGGAGAGTGCGAATATTTCGATCTTTCGTAGGTGAGATGCAAATGATGTCAAACACGTATCTCCAATTATTCTTACGCGACGATCTCTGTCGATCCCAATCCAATCATTTATTGGCAAACCAGCTGTTTCGTCATTTATTTACTTTCGACATGGCGACACGAAGAAGAATCGGGAGCGCGATAACGTTCGTCTTGTCGGTGGTTAGCGTCGCGGGTTGTATCGGTAGACGTCTCCCTGGCGAGGATTATTTGCATGGAAAGAGCTTGTTACCGAGCGTGTAATTTCGCGAAAGTTTTATCGGGGGCTGGGCTCGGCCGCGGGGATGAAGACCACGTGTACGCAGACCCAGAGCTTAGCCCACCTCTCTGCGTTCGCTTGGTAATAATGTTGGCAGCGTACGACAGTCACGACGTAATTAAAGAGTGGCGGCGCACGTCCCCTCTCAGCTTGCTGTCCACGACGCGGCCATTAAACGTTTTCTTTTTCGCCAGCTGACGCTCCTTCGTTGCGGGATACGTCCTCTGGATGGTTACGTGGCACGGCCACCTATTCCGCGGTCGAACAAACGGCCAAGTTTTTCTCCCTCTTTCCTCTTCTTTTTTCCTTTTCTTCTCTTTTCTCCCCCCCCCCCCCCCTCCTCTCTGTTTCTCCTCTTCGTTGTTTTTCCTTTCTCGCGCCGGGAACGCAGGATTTTGAGTTAATTTTCCTTAATGCCGGAAAAACTCGAGTTATTTAAGTCGACTGCAGATGGTGGAAACTGGAGCGAGCGGGCGGAGCCGCTAGTTCTAGTTTGTTTCCACCGGCGAGATTTCTCTACAGTCGTTACCCTCTTTCTCTCTTTTTTTTTCTTTTTTTTTTTTCTTGTACGAGGAAAACCGGATAAGAATTCGTTGGAATTTGATCATCGGAATCGTTCTCGCGTGTCTCGTGATTTGGATTTTTCTGGACCAAGCCGTCTTGCCCCGTTTCCACGAATCCTCGGAATCAGCGTTGCGCCGAGACGCGAGTGTAAAGCTAACGACCTAATAACCGTGAAATACGGTTATGGCGATGCGAGCTCGCGATTCGTAAATTCGCGGACTGCCTCGCCCCCTGATGCTGCTCTCGCCCGTTCCGCGCCTGCAATTTGGACGGAGCTCGGTTATCGAAGGAAACGGCCAATAACGGGTGAAAGGAACGATCTTTATTGGCGCGATTCGCGTCGCAATAAACATACCGGGTAAACGTTGTGGCGCGATAATTCGAGCCGTTTGGAATCCGGCGCTCGAAACTAGCGAGAAATAGAAAAAGACAGGAAAAATAAGGAGAGAAAATGACGATTGTTTATCGATCGAAATATCGGTGCGTGTGCGCCGGAAGAGACACCACCGGCTCGGTGGCTGAAATTGAAATTTGTACTGGTATCGGTTCGAAGGAACTCGAAAAGAAAAAGAAAAAGAAGGATCAACCTCCCCCTTCGAATTTACATATCTTTGTTTCTGGAACACGGTCGCATGTAACGATCGTTTCGCTCGCGAATTGCGAGATGCAGCCAGCGCGTCGATTATTTCGAAGATAATTGAAACCTGATATTTCCCGGTTGGGAATTTATGGCCCCCCGCTCCTCTCTCGGCGATTTTTACGTATCCGTAAAGGCGAGGAATGCCAATGGAATTTTTCAATGCGTCTATCAACTCGGCTTGGTTGTTTTTATTACTCTCGTAGAACGGTCCTACAGCCGCCAGTAGGAAAACAGACTTTTCTTTTCGCTTCCTTCACTGCTTCCTTCTTATATGCTTCATTAATCATCACTCGGTGCACGTTTCTCGTTCGCATTATCCGAGCAGATCTCCGCTTTACTGCCTTACTCGTTCATCCTCGCGTTTGTTCGCGATCGTTCCGTCTCTCGTTCGAATTTTTAATTCGGTTCCTCTCTCGAGCGTCCGTGCTCGTTCGCGAAGAGCTCTCCAGCGGCACAATTTCATTAAATTTCTTTCTCCCAAGTAATTTCCGCGAGGGTAATCAACCTTGGATTTATACGTCTATTTATACGTTTCTCCGAGTGTAAACTGCTCTTAATTTCTTTAATTGTAACGGTAACTCAACGCACTCGTCCGGAAGAGTCGGAAAATTACCAAGGTCCTTCTTAGCGAAAAAGTACAACGTGCGATCCTCCCACGCGAATGTTCCAATTGGTCGTCAATAGACTAACTTGCGGATCTTTGCGAGCAACGTTGAATATTTCCGAACACGATCGAGGAAAACCTGGTCCGAGGAGAAATTTGTCTGCGCTATCAAACGCTGCAGCACGCCATTTTAAATATTTTTACATATCGCGTACGTTCTTTGCATCTTTACGTCCTGAAATTTTTCACGTCTGGCCACTAGACTTGAGAATAAATTCTTGTGTAAACAGAGCTGTGAAACTACCAAAGTGGTCAAAATGACCAATTTATAATTTCCCATATTTACATTGGAAAGTTTATATATATATATATATAACAGTGCATTTTCAGGCTCGAATGATCTTTAACAAAATGTATCAATGGATGCTCGTATTCTTTATTGTATTATTTTTTAATAACTTTTCCCCGTAGCCTGCGCTTTAATTTCTTTCCTACAAGTAGTATCATCACTTTCTCGTCGGCGGTTCTAGCATTGAAACGACGATCCAAAAAAAAATCGGAGCGGTATCAGTGCCGAAGCGGCACCCACTCCTAGCGATATCTCGTTCCTTACGTTGAAACGTTGTTCCAATCAATTCGAATCGGATTGCGTGTCGTTATTCCGCAAATAGATTCGAACGGGCGAGAGTTGGCGCGCGAGATTTAATTAGAAAACGGGGGCGTTCAGCGCGTGCTCGCGAGCTTTCCACCGTTAATCAAACGGCGGGTACCGGCGGTGGTCCTGGAGAGTAACGCCTGGAACGAGCACAGGCTGCCGCCGCAGGAATTGGACCGATCTCAACACAAACGAGAGAGGCGCCGCGCTAGTTGCGCTTAGGTAAACGAGTTTCTCGAAGCTGACTGACCGAGGCTCTCTGCCGCTTCTCGTCAGTCCGCTGTTTGCGAATTCCGATTCCGCCGGCTGGAAACCGCCGATAAACCGCCTTCCGGGACAGCCTTCCGTCCCTGTTTTCTCTTTCATCGTCGTTTCCCTTTGAAAGGGAGATTTCTTTGTCGTTCGTCGTTCCTTCGCCGATCCTCGCGATCCTGGCCGTTTCATTTCGAGAAACAGGAAAAATCCTGAAATCGGGGGAACGAACGTCTCCCCATCGACGAAGAAAATAATTTCGTAGCTTCGCTTTCTTTGTTTTGCAAAAGAAAAAGAAGAAGAAGAAGAAGAAGAAGAAGAAGAAGAAGAAGGAGCCACCAATGGAGAGGCGTCTATCGATTAGACGTTGAATAATGTCGCTTCGATTACCGACTCTTTCCCCCCGTTTCTTTAAAAACGATGAATAGAACCGGTCGCCCGCCGACCCGTTTCTTCCCTTCCCACCGTATTTACTGAATCCACCTAAAGTTCAAACGAGCGAGATCCTCCTCCCCCTTCCCATCCCCGTCTCGTCCATCGCTATCTCTTTACGAAGAAACTTCATTTATTTCGCGTGAATGGGAGAGGCTGCCGATCCCTGCGAGCGATTCCCTGGGAATCCGCGAGAATCCCCGTGGCATTAGTCAAACGAACTTTCCGAACGTTACCGAACCAACCGTTTCTTCACGCCGTTCAAACGACGCGAGCTCGCTTTAATCTTTGACTCGATCGCCTCCGCCGAGGCTCGAGAGCTGCCGCGCCGCGGCCAAAGAGAAACGAGGCTCGACACACAACAACCCCTTCGTCTACTCGAGCGACGTATTTCCGGGTTCGCGCGCAACTCGGCCACAACTCGGCCGGGGCTTCCAAGCCGTTGTTGTGGAAAACACCATCCCCTTCGCGAGAGACTGGTTTCGAAATCTTTTCACCAGCCCGTTCCAACGAGTAATTTCCCTCTGGTAATTTTCACTCTAGCCGGGAAATCTTCGACAATCCGCAACCTCGCTTTGTCCCGGTTTTCCTTTGACCCTTCCCACCACCGCCGCGTCTCTCTTACCGTTTAACCCCTTCCTCCCACCACCTTCGGACGGTTTATTACTCACAATCAGCCGAGCCAAATGGTTTCGCAACATCGCGAAGAGTCTGTGGTTTTGTTCTACGGTCTACGGTCCAGCGATTGCCGTCACTGCGAGACGAATGAAAGATTCTGTCGAGTGAGAGATGAACTACAGTAGTCCCCAGTTAAGCTTTCGGTCTCGAACTGCGGACGCTTAACTGGCAACTACTACTGTACAGGGTGTTCATAAAGTCTCTTTACAGTTTCGAAAATTTATCACAGTGGCAAATGAAAGGACAGATAAGTGGAAATTATCACAAAATGAGACGTATATATTTAAGTTTTTTTTTTTTTTCTGCCTCATTCAATTCAATTCTTCTATATGGGCACTACTAATTGCACGAAGCACATCATGACTGTACACGATTGACTTACACGATCAATGTTTCCCTCAGATGTTCTTGGTCGTCCACTCCTCCCTTTGTCGAACACTGTTCCTGTCTGCATAAATTTTTTGTGTCGTGCACGAATTGATGGACGTGACGGTGGGTCTTTTCTATATATTTAGTTCTTAAATTTCGCTGAGCCTGCAGATCCGATTTGGTTTCAATAAACCACGATACATACTGTGTCTTCTCTTGAGGAGTAGCCATTTTGTAAGGGGCATCTGAAATGCCAATGTGATAAAAACCTTGATAATCACCGAGTACATGGAACAAATCTGATGAAGATGTCTCATCAATTGCCTTTGTATTAAATTTTTGAAATTGTAAAGTGGCTTTATGGACACCCACATGGGATTATGTTAATGGGACATCACTAATCTAAAGCAGAGGATCACTGATGCCACCATTGATGAGAGTATGCTACAGCGAACACTGCAAGGAGTCGAGTACCGTGCTTCTTGATGTGCTTCGTCCAACTAATGGTGACCATAATGAGGCGAAAAGAATTTAAATATATACGTCTCATTTTCTAATAATTTACACTCGCCTGCCTTTTCATTTGCCTTTGTAATAAATTTTTGAAATTGTAAAGAGACTTTATAGACACCGTGTACCATGGACGAGAATTAGAAAGTAATCGTAATGATTATATTTCTAATGTTTGAAGCCAATCTCCGAGGTTCGTCGTCCAAGCTACAATATCACGATAGCGTTTTCTTGCCGCGAGTTCTGATAGGAACGTTGCTGTTTACAAAGAATAAAGCGTCGACTGTTGTTTCGCGCGCCGGTAGAACAATGTGGCCGCATCAAAGCTCGTAACGAAATATGGTAATTTTATGCGGCTCTTTGTACTCTCGAAACTCGTTCCGTTTAAAACGCCTCTCCTTGTCGACAGCATTGTTGCAGCGAACATGTAATCCATAAAATTCTCGCGAGATGAGATTTCGCTTCCTTTCTCGTTCTCGTTACGTCCGTGTTATTTGCAAAAGTAATTAATAGCGGTCGTTGGAGCGTTTTCGGGACGATTGGCGTTTTGCATTATCAAGTATATGGGATTGATTTAGCCAGTTCGTCGCTGTGTCTTTTATCCCGTGTTCGATCATCCCAAATTTATTTAACATTTTAAGCGTTTTCAAATATTCGTGTTTAACTTTTAAGCGTTTTTAGATTCGGTTTACCTCGGAGAATCGGGGATTTCAAGTGTGACGATGCAGGTTTCTTTGCATTCCAAATTTGCCTTTTTTGCAGATCACATTCGCCCTCTTGCAAATCAAATTCACACTTTATTATTTCAAGCATTATATTCTCCAATGACTAACCCATCCATCGAGGAAGCTCTTTCGAAAATTAAATTCTGCGCAAGAAATATATCGGCTGATTCTTCAAACCATGAACACTTACTGGATGTTATTAATCGTTCTGTTATTAATCTATCACTCGTACAGATTGTTATAATTATTACGCGAGTATATGTATATGAAACTTTCGCAGCAATTTGACGTTACTTTTCGTTCAAGTATTATTACATACATGAATTGAAAAGTTTTATTTCAGAAATAGCAATTTTTCACGAGATTTTATTTCTATTACAATGACTCGAGAGAAAACAAATTTAGCAAGAAAACTGGACTCGCAAACGGGTGAACTCGATTTGCAAAGAGATGCAAACACGACCCGCAAAAGGGTTAATTTTGTCTGCAAGATAACTCGTTCGTCAAAATTCCAACACATTTATTCCTGTCCAAATGTACCAAGAAATCCTCCGTCGGGCTTAAACAAGCATACTTTTAGGCCAACTCACGGCCTGATGTGTTCCAAAATTACATCGTTCCCACTCGTGCAATTTGCGCGGCACGTTAATAAAACAAATTGGAGGGAAACTGGAGAAGGTGTAGAAGTTTCCGTGTTTGAATGGGCTCGATCGTGGGGAAGGGAGGAAACAAGTCGCTGGTAACGAGAAAGACGCCGAGAGAGAAGTTCTCAAAGGTCGTCCCTTATTCCGCGAATATCTCGAACGAAAACATCCAGCGACAGGCCAACGGAATAATTAATTGGGCCATTTGAGAAGCGGCTGCGAATTTCATCCTTCCGGTGAGAGAAGGTGCGATGGCGCGCGCGCACGACGAGAGAAGGACGATCGGCAGGAGGGGAAGGGGCTGTGATGAAAAACGGCGGATTCGGCGTTGAAGTCCGAGTGTCTAATGAAAACTTTCCCCGTCTATTCGCATTCGTCGGACACGACGAGGACGCGTAATCAGCCCTGATTCGAAAGGACGTCGCTAATTTGTTCGACAGCGGAGCTGGAAGTTGGAGTCTCGAAATTCGAGTCGGCAAAGGTATCGCGGTATGTAGATTTTTTTCCCCATTGGGGGAATTATCACTTCTGGAAGAATCGTGAGAGGAATTGAGAAAGAATTACCTATCTCCCGAGTAGTGGGAAGGAAATTTGAGGTTTGCGAGGATCGCACAGGAGGGGAAAATATATACAATTATACCCTCCCCGCGTTTCACGAAAGAACAGTATAATTTTCATTTGTCCAACGTCCCACGTACCAGCCGCGTGACTGGACATACTCCAAGATCGAATCTACCTCCTGTTTCCACTTGCCATTCAACCGCAATCGAATCGAGTTCCTATCGACCTATTCGGCAATTTCGCCATTTCCTCCCTTATCGTGCTGCTCTGCGTTCGAGGAATTCGCGTCCTGTATCGTTCCGAAACTTTTCGCCGTAGAGAGAAGAGGGGAAAGCAACGAGAGAAAGAGACACAAGGACAAGGAGAAAAGAAAAAAAGCGACGAGAACAACGCCAGAAAGCGAGTGGAAGAAAGCAAAGAGAAAAAAAGAGAGAGAGAGAGAGAGAAGAGCAAGCAGAAAACGAGATAGAAGTCGCGGCGGCGAGCATAACGAGCTTGTCACAGTGTGTTGCTTAAGAGTTTCGCGCGCGGACATATCGGAGTGGAAAGAAGCGTGAAAAATGAGCGCGCGAGGGCGCATAAAGCGTAGGATATCGCTGAGCTCACAAAACGCATGATCGATGAGCCAGCTCCTCTGAGAAGCTGACGGAGAGAAGGTTCCTTGGAAACTCGCCGTCTTCCCCGCCGAGGCCAACCTACGAATAAGAGCTTCACGGGTCCCTGCGTCCTGGCTTGCCCTTTGACTCGTAACTTTCTCCCCGTATCTCGTTGAAATCTCGATTCGGCTCCTGACGTCATCCGGGCCGGGCCTGTACGAGAAGCCGACCAACTTCTTTCTTCTTCGCTGTATCGTTCGGCTGTATGTACAGGGTGGAAAGAAAAGTTTGTCCGTGGTTATCACAGATGAACTCTATGCCTTCGATTTGATGGAAATACATGTAAAAGAAACCTTGGATTGACCTTGAATTTCAAGCTCAAAAATTTCTTTTACATTGCATTCCACTCATGGCAAAAGTAAAACTTTTCCGAGGATCATTTAACGCGTGCGTTCTAACAACGACTTAACGGTTCTTAGCGCGCGGATGTTTATACTTTGAATAATGTTAACGGTTAGGTTTATTGTTCGATTATTTAGGGTCACACTGATGTTGCAACTACGATAAATCAAATGTTGAAAGAACTATAAAACTAATTCAAAACTATAAAGTCACTGTTGCGGCACGCAATGCTAAATGATTAAGAAGCTTCCTTGCCATTTTTCAAGAGAATTGTTAGATTGCAACCTAGAAAGGTTTCTTAGAAAAGTTTTATTTCTTCTTAATGGGAGAAAGAAATTGTTTTTTACCATGAAATTCAAGAACAAGATCAATTTTACGTGTATTTCCATCAAATCGAAGGTGTAGAATTCCTCTAATAGCCACCCTGTACGTGCCAACGAGAGAAGAGAACAGAAATGAGAAGCGGAGCGGGACGCGAAGAGAAAGGAAAGGAGTAGAAGTGAACTCTGTGTAAAAACGTTTGCGAGACAAACCCCTCGGGGCACGCACAATCGAACGATAAATCTCAGTGCATTAGCAGACGATCAGAGGAGGCCAGAAACGAAGGCAATTTCGTGTTTCTTCGACTTTTCACCGAAACAACTTTTGCCGGATCCGATTTTCTTCTTACCGGCGGCCGGTTCTTTGTAACCCCGCGTTTCTTTTTCTTTCTATCGATGATATTCGCTCGGCGGAGCATCGACACGTACACTCACTTTGGCATCGGTTAGAGACACAAGAGAAGAAAGGACCGGCGAACGGAAATCAAATTTAGAGGTCGCGAAAGAACCGCCGCGTAAACTTTAATTTCGACGTCTTGGGGCAAGAGCAAGAAGAAGAGGAAAAAGAAGAGGAAGACCGCCTTTTGATCGTCGATCCTTGACTAGTGGCGAAACGACAGCGGAAGAAACTCATCTCGAGGCACGCCCGTTTAAAAGCCCGGGCTTCGGCCGCCCCCTTTATCCAGCCCCTCGAAAGCAAATTCGATTAGCGGACGACAGATTGAGCCTTATTGAATCACACTGTTCGCAGGGTGGTCTTTGTTATCGCGATTTCTCTCGGACAAATGTACCTTTCGTACGTGTTCCCGTGCGAGCGCGCGCGCGCGCGTGTGTGTGTGTGTGTGTGTGTACGTGTGCGTGCGATCACGAGTAAAATAAACGTCCATAGACGCGATACGGTCGAGGATCGGTAATAACGACCCCGATGCGATGCGATGATCGATCGCGATAAAGACATCTTTATGTCGAGTTTGATTCCTTTCTTCTCCGGCTGCTTGCGTTTCTTCTTCTTCTTCTTTCTTTCTTTTTTTTTTTCTTTTGCTCTTTCGTCACGACGCGACGATCGAACGATCGAGAGGATCTCTCTTATTGTTGGCGTTTCGTCGTTATGTTGTTTCATCTCGACTCGCATGAGAATTTTTTTTTTTTTCTTTTATATGGGGGTTTAGAGTCGCATCGACTACGAGGTTTTTAACGACGTGCTGGAATTATCTCTTTATAACTGGTCTAGTAGCTGGGTCTCCTTTAGGTAGTTGATAACGCTTTTCTGTTGTTTCTGGCAGGTTAGAGCGGTGTTTTGGTTTAATCCGTATTTACTTCTTAGGTTTCGGTAGTTTCTGCATTCATGTAGCAAATGTTAGGTGGTGATTTGTTGGTTGCAGGTGTTGCAGAAAGGTGGTTCTGTTTTGCTTGGGAGGTATATTTGATGTGTGATCTTGGAGTGGCCGATTCGAAGTCTAGTCATAGCTATCTTTTTTTTTTTTCTTTTTATATGGGGATTTAGCATCGCATCGACTACGAGGTCTTTAGCGACGTGTTGAAAAATGTCTCTTTATAACTGGTCTAGTATTTGGGTCTCCTTTAGGTAGTTGATAACGTTTTTTTTGTTGTTTCTGACAGGTTAGAGCGGTGTTTTGGTTTAATCCGTATTTACTTCTTAGGTTTCGGTATTTTCTGCATTCATGTAGCAAGTGTTGGGTAGTGATTTGTTGGTTGCAGGTGTTGCAGAAAGGTGGTTCTGTTTTGCTTAGGAGGTATTCGTGTGTGATCTTGGAGTGTCCGATTCAAAGTCCAGTCATGGCTATTCTTTTGTGCTTATATTGTTGTTTGGTATTTTTTGGTAGAAATGGTGTGCTATGTCGTGTATTTTGGTTCTGTTTGTCGTAGTCCAAATTCTGTTGCATTCTTCTCTTTCCGCTTTGGTCGTTGAAGCTAGTAGGTCTTGGTGTGGGGTTGGGATGTTGGCTTCTTTTGTTCGGTCTGTTGTTGCTCCTTTGGCTAAGGAGTCGGCTTTTTCGTTTCCTACATTAATATACTTAAAACTGAAAAAATATTGCGGTGGTTCTGTCTTGCTTAGGAGGTATTCGTGTGTGATCTTGGAGTGCCCGATTCAAAGTCTAGTCATAGCTATCCTTTCTTTTCTGTTTATATTGTTGTTTGGAGAATTGTTCTTCTCTCGTATATTGGGAACTCGAGCGCAAGTTCCGTGGCTACTTCGAGCTCGATGACTGGCGAATTGTTGAATAATGAACGTAGAACGGCGGATAAATATATATTCCGGATAATTTGATTTGATTGCGCGTGGTGTGTGTTTACGCGGGTGGGCGTGAAAATTGCCCCGCGTTTTACGCTCGTTTTCTACTTCGTTTGCCGAGGAATAGGTCTCGCTCGCGTGCGTTGGTTAGCCGGTTGTTTAATGATACGAGAATCTGATGATCGGCGAATTAAAGTTGTGTAAACTTTTACGATTATAGTTCTTGCAGTTTCCATAGTAGGCCAGTTTCCTCGGGAAGTTTATCGATGAAAGTTTATATTGCAAATCACAGTGTGGTTTGCTAATTCGCTGCTTCTGTGTAGATGGAACGATCGCAGAAGTATAATAAAACGTTCGATAGGAATGCATTTGAAAAACTGTCCCCTCGTCTTAACGTGCCTCGTAATCATATTTCGACGATGACGTGGTAGGCGAGATCCTTTTTTCTTCTTCGAGTGAAATGCTGACTCTCCACGTCGCGAAAGTAATTTGTCCCTGCATCAAACAGACGTAACAATCGAGGAATTCTCCAATCTCGTACGTGAGATTCCTCTGTTTCAAAAGCACGAATCTCCCTTTAGCGACGACGACGAGAGAATTCATATCGGTCAGAGAAATCTCATTTTCCAAATGCTCGGATTCACGGAGCGTTCCGTCGGAAGCTTCCCGGCTCTAACCAGCGTGTAACTGCATATCAGGCTACCAAAGAAAAAAAAAGAAAAGTAAAAATCTCCATTAGTTCAACCGACATCACGCAGCTAACGAATCGTGTAAGCAGACAGAGAAAACGGGGTATTCCCCGGTCGGGTCCGCGGCGGCAGTCTCATCAAAAACACGTCTCCAAGGCCGATTCGTCACGGCGCACGGGTTGGAACTGGCGCAGTCAAAGCGACTACTAATTCTGATTAGCTCCCAAGCGATCCGAGTATATCCAATTACGGTGTCGCTCGCACGTCGCTCCGTTGGCCCGCCTTAATCCCGCGGAATAATTCGCCCCCGGTGTGCTGCGGCCTGTCATGTGTCGTGGCCGACAGTGAAATACAGGTAGTCGTTGGAACTATCGTACGTACGTACGTACGTACGTTCGCGTGTCTCATCCTTGTACGGCGTTGTAAATTCGGCCGTACACCGACGAATCAATTAAACCAGGAGCCAGAGCCAGAGCCAGAGCGCCAAAGCCAAAGCAAGCCAGCCAGCCAGCCAGTCGATCGAACGCTTTCCCTGCAATTAACTCGATCCACTCCCATTCGATCGCCACCTCCTGCTGCCTGCCCAGTCCTTTTTCGTCTTCTTTCCCCTGCTTTTCCACCTTTCTTTTTTTTACGCTCTCGCAGAGGTGGCAAAACCTGTTAATTAAATGGACCACGTCTCTCATGGCTGATCCTTGAATCGATTACCGAGTGGTTATTAATTCGTTTCCTGGGATTTGCGTAGGGAAAGAGAGACTAGAGCTGAGACACTACACGGTGGTTCCAGAATTTTACGTGGTTTGCTCTTTCGAAGCATTTGTTTTTAGGGAGATGAATATCAATTTCCGATAGAGATGCGAACCTAGATCGTTGACGAATTTCGAACTAAAATTTTTCAGGTTATCCTCCTTACGAGAACGAACTGCAACGAATTGTAAAATCTGGATATTTAAACATTTGATTAGTGCAAAATGCAGTTTTCAACTGCGACGGTATCAGCATCCTGTCGACAATAACATAAACCGTTTCTCCCGGGAAAGCATTTCTACGTTAGTCACGTCCGGGTTATTTTAAAAACTGAACCAATTGAAACGTTTTACTCGATCGAGAACGCGCGAACGTGCATCTATCGGTATCTACTTTGAGATAGCAAGATCCTAGTAGAAAGGATCTCTCTGTACAAGACCTAGATGCGTGTCGGAGGTAATCAGGCGATTCCACCTGCTCTCGCCAACAAATTAATTTCCACAAATTAATTCTACGTCGACTCGATTGCTAGCAGGGTCGAACGTTTGCTGGCAAAAATCGTAGTTCTTTTTCACCGCGTGGAACGCGTGAAACTCGATAATAATTCGCGATTAACGAGAGGGTTAACGAGGAGATCGTGGCGCGAGTCCTCGGCGAAAATCACAGAGATCACGCGGCCCTGGCGTCCGCCGTTGTCGACGATTTATTATTACCGGTGTCGTTCCTGATTTCTTGACGAGCGTTCCGCTCGCGTCGCCGCTTTCTAATCCGCCTTCGAAATCGATCTCACGCGCAGATAACGCGCGGACGATCGACGCGTCCGCTATCGATCGACCGTCAGCCGACCGCTTTCCCAAGCGTTCACGATCACAAAAGGGGATCATCCTTTTCTCTGTGGATCTCTGGCCGCGCGGCGATTCTACGAGATGGACGCACGGTGTGGTTTCGGCTGTCCACGATTCCTGCCGTTTATCGGCATTGTCGCATGTTCGAAGGCGATCTGACCTGATCGGCCAGACTGGCGGCCGATTGTCAACGAACGGTCACGCCGAACAATAGCTTTGCCACTTTTTTAGGGGATTTTAATCTTGGCCCTCCCCCCCTCTCCTCTTGGACGCCATTTTGCGCACCGTCGACCAGCCGGCGTCGGTCAAATGGGCTGGAAAACTTCGAGTTTGCTGCGTGTTTCCGCTTCTTCAGGTCCGTCGACGCGAGACAAGGGTTCCTCGAGATCTCCACCTGGCGTACGAGTCTTTCGTTGTATATTTGGTCGATGGGTCGTCTCGGCTGCTGTTATTTGGGTGCAAGGATTAGAACGCTATTATACAGGGTGGTCCATTCGAGTCTATCAAGTCCACCTGAATATCTCTTCGTATTGTGACGATGCAAAAGATATTTTTCGCCTAACAAGAACAATATCGAAAGGCTAATAACTGGTCAGAATATTTTCCTTCCAGGATCATTTCTTTTTTCTTTTTTTTTTTTCAAAGTCGCCGATGTTTTCTTCATGTAACTATGTATTTTTTTGGTATCAGCTGGTAAAAAACGTACATTCACGTTTGGCCGAAAAATGGCTTTTACGCCGTCACGCACAATTGCTTGACCATCCTGTATAAGCGTATTTTAGGTTAGTTCGTAATGAAAACTTGGTTGCAATACTGTGAAAAATTCTGCTGGTACAAAGAATATTGTAGCCATAAAAACTTATAAGCTACAACCATTTCTAGTCTAATTAAAATAAAAATGGAACGTCGAATAAAATTCGACGAGAAATTAGTAAAACGTCGATTGTAACGTTGGATGGACAATTGAATTCGTTTGTCAACGTAACATACGTACGTATTGTGTTCCTAGCTTCTTTGAACTTGAGAGTAGTGCCATTTTTTTCTTTTTTTCTTTTAGTAATCGTTGAATTATCCCTCATTGTCCATCGCATTCGTATTTCTTATTCAGATAAACGTTCCGAGTTGCCTCGCCAAGCGTGAACGATGTACTTTGATGTGCACGAGATGGATCCTCGACAAATCGGCTATCCCGGCGAGAAGGCCTGAATCTTTAAGAGCTCTTCTTCACTTTCGGAGTAGGTTCTCGGAAGTGCATTGGCGCAGAAGATGCGTTTCGTTGCGCAAAGTGTTCTCTTGCATGCTTTGTACCTATTCCTTTGGATTTTCAATTTGTCTATCCCCTGTATGTACAATGAAGAACGTTTCTTTCCTTCATTACCTTATCCGAGTTAAATCAATTTTTTTCAGATCGCGTTTTCTTGTGTTTTTCTCTTGTGATTATGCCCGATCATCCGAACGCTTTTACAATTTCTTTTGGATTCACGTTTTATACCTTCCGGTGTTCTCGTTTCGCGGAGCAACTGTTGATAAACGTTTATTTAACTCTGATGAACGACCGATTCATTACCCGCGATCCTTTCTACACACGTAGCAGGTGGTCTGCCTCGCAGCTTTTTCTCCAGTCGAGATAAATATCGATATCGGTATGTACTCGTTTCGTTCGTCGGTAGACTCTGCAATCAACCTTCACAGTCGCCGTCGCTATTCGAAACTCGGGGATCTGGGATGATTACGAAGCACGAGAGTGTAAAATCAGCACTGCGATAGGCTAATCCAGTTTAGTCTAGTTGGCCCAATTTAATCCGACCCGAAATCTAATGCGGTTAACGTCGAAAGTTTCTATTGGAATTTCTTTTTTTTTTTTCTGTCGTAAAAGTTCGAACTAAAGTAAAAGCAGACACGGTACCGTTGGACTCGACGAAGATACAACTCGGGCAGCTGTCGTCGCACAGTGGGGGTCGGATCGAGAATTCACGCGACATTTTTGAATAACTTTTGACTCATAAGAGACGTCACAATGAAATTTTTGACATGAATATTTCTTTCCAGTGACATACAACGTGATGTATTTCATGTCTAATGTTTAATCACTGTTTTGTTAACTTGATAAGCAAATTTGTCAAATTCTTTGTATATTCTATTTAATATATTTTTTAATTAATTTGGATTCATATATTGATAAAACTTTTAATTTTAGCATAAGAGAATCAACAACTTTTACTCTTCTCTTTCATTTATGCAAGTTCCATGGCTTCTGCATCTAATTCTTTATGTTTTTTTTATTTCGTGACTTGATTCTTAATGTAGATATGTATGGCCGATGTTGAAAGCAGTCTGTGAAGTGTATCTTGGTTTGTGGCAAATCTTGATATTCTTTTGTTATTTTTAGATGTATATTTTTTGCAATCTTTGTGTCTAGTTTTCAGTGCTTCTTTGGATAATTGTTCAATAGGGAGCAATGCATTTCTCACTATAACTGCTCGATAAATGAGTAATTTGTGAACAGAAACTGACATTTAATACCACCCATAGTTGCAGTTTCCAAGGCATAGTTTTGAAATTTTTCCGAATTTACGCTATATTGTGACGATATTACTCGAAGAATGATATGTCATTCCTTTTCGTCGTCGCGAAACAATTTGTAGCAACGTATATTGCGTTCACCCGGGTTGACTAAATATCATATTTTCACCCATTCGTGAAAGGATCATTGGTCTTTCTTTCCTTGTTTCACGCACGCTGCGTTTTATGTTTTACACTGCCGGTCGGCTTCCGCTAATTAGAAGCGTTATCAACGGGGGAATAATAATGAAAAAGAAAACACGAAATACCGCTCTATTTGTAATCGCGAGGATTTCCACGTCGCTAACGAGACGATTCTTTTTCGCTCTTGATAATCGTTGCCAATAAAATCGCGTGATCGCTCGCCAAAAAAAGAAACGACACGGATGTGTCGGATTTAGTTCAATTAACAGCCTCCCCTCCTAACTCTCAATTAAGTTCGGAATTTTTCTTTTTTCGCTTGACCAGGAAACCACAACTTACGCGTAAATTTGATCACGTATCGCACGATAACGTGACAGAGAGAGAGAGAGAGAGAGAGAGAGAGAGAGAGAGAGAGAGAGAGAAGTAGCGAGAAAACGGGATTGCAAAACGCTGCTGGAATGCCTGATTGCGTTTCCTCGCGGAGGCGCGTTCGAAAAGGACAGAAATTATAGGGCAATTTCGCGGCAGAGCCTACGTTTCCCATGGCGCCGACGGATTCCTTTGTAATTTCCAGCGCGCACTTTGTCCGCCGTTTCTCGACAATCGCCCTGCTCGGCCGGCCGGGTTTACGGCGGAACGTTTTTAAAACTTCTCCTTTGTGAGAAAGGAAGAGCAACCCGGGTAAATGTTGCTCCAAAGCCTCGCACGAGGAAAGTACTTCTAATGATTTTTCTTAACGCTATTCCCCTCCACAGTACTTACTTCTCTTCTTATTTTCATTTCTAAGAAGCACAGTAGCTCTTTATCTTTCCTACTTTTTGAGAAATTCCTTTTTTCCACAAAACTTACTTACGGCCGCGGACTTAATTGCATCGCGGGGTTAAATATGTAATAAATATTATTTAACTTGTAGAACTACTAACGATCGAAATGATTAATTTGTAATTTTTATTAGAAATTCGTAAAAAGTGCACGTGGGATTAACTGTAAGTAATATTTTATCGAGTATTTGCAGGTAGAATGCAGAAAAAGTGTCTTGGCTTATTCAAAAAGATTGTACCACTATTGTGTGTGTTACTATCACTATTCTGGCAGATATACACTGTTTTCGTGGAGTTAGTTGATTTAAATGAAATGATTTTATCGATATTTCAAATTGTTATAACTTTATAAGAAGAAATCATATAACGATACACTTGGTCTCATTTTAAAGAGTAGAATTTCTTCTTTTCTTTCACGATATTGTAACATCATGCAGCGAATGTTCGAAAACTGTTTTTTTTTTTTTCTTTTAAAAATTTACATGTGACAAAGGGAAAAATTTAATTTACGACTAGTAAATCTGTATCTGATCCCTTAGAATTTGTCGTACAATTTTTTTTTCGTCATTTTATTTGAACTTTGAACATTTGGATTGAACGACAAAAATTCGAGAACTGCCAGAATTTCGTCATCTGATTCTAATGTTCAGAATTCAATAAAATGTACAGTAAAGTTCAAGGAGTCGTCGTAAAGAAAAAATTTTCAATATTAAAGACCATGGATCTAATCACGGAACAAAATTTTTTAACGTTTCCAGAGACGTTTAAATTTTTACAATTTCCAAGAATAAGATCTAAAAATATCTCTGAAAAACACGAACTTAGGACAATCAAGGTAGAAGCCTTACATTTTAAAATGGAATTATATAGATACTTGTATGATGTTTTTTGTTATGAAGATGTAACAATTTAGAGCATCAACAATTTTTCATCATTATGTGTTCAGTTATGCTCTTCGCTGCAGATAGAAGATTAACGTTAATGTTTCTGATAAAAATTGCTTGCTTTAGTCGGCGATGGTTCTACTGTTAATAAGAGTAATTGATATTTAGTTAATTGTGCGCATCGAGATATAAAATAGCGGGGACGGTATTGTACGAGTGGAAATTATGGAGATTGCAATCTAAAAGGGAAAAGTTGGTGAATTAAAGAAAAAGATTGCCTACCTAGGCGCGTTTTAATCATGTCGCGCGTAATTGTATCTGACCGTTCCATCTTTTTGTCACTCTGTAGTAAGTAGTTGCACGGCAGTTAATTTCAGCATATGCGTACGACTGTAATGCACTGACCCTGTTAATAGTGAATGCGATGTCGGTAGTTATCAGATTACGAGCACGACGCGACGTCCACCGGTGGTATCGCATGCACTTTCATCCAACCCCTTTTACCTTTCGCCATTGTTAATTTACTGCGATATCATTTTCCATTATTTCGCGTCTATCAACACCGTTCACCATTAAAGAAACAAACAGATCGCCGTTCCGACCACCACGCCTGAAATTAAACAATTTGGCTGTCTCCGTGCCCGCCCTCG
Organism: Frieseomelitta varia; assembly: GCF_011392965.1. Lineage (NCBI taxonomy): Eukaryota > Metazoa > Arthropoda > Insecta > Hymenoptera > Apidae > Frieseomelitta > Frieseomelitta varia. The sequence continues at coordinate 231,900 of NW_025110005.1, read as the reverse complement.
TTTGAAATTCCATTTCCCAATTTGCTAAATCCCGTTTGAAATTCGGTCCACGGGTAGAACGAGGGAAAGAGAAAGAGAACGAAGCGACGAAAGAGAGAAATTGATCCATTCGTAACGAATCCTTAGCTGCTTTCCACGAATCTAGTTTACATTCGAAAGCCTCGTTAATTCGCCGCAGTGTGACCAGACGCGCTGTTCAACGGCGGTCGCGTAGTTGGCAATCCTGCCGGCGGTACGAACTGAACGCGATGCATCGTCGCTCGATGGAAAAAGAGAGGAAAAAAAGGAGGCGAGGTTGCAAAAGCAAGAAAAAGAAAAAAAAAAATCGTTGGGTCGTTACGTTCGTATGTAAAGCACGATCCCCTCCGATGGGCGTATACGGAGCACGCTCTCCGGGGCCTGCAACTGTCGGCAAATCTATAATTTTCCCCGGCATCTTCGATAACTACTTCCGAAACTACTTACAAGCTTTAGCAGATCCTCGAAACGCGATACACCGGGGTAGAAACGAGGAGGTGTAGAACCGGGCAGAAAAGAGCACGTATCGAGAGCATTACCGCGCTCTTCTCCGAAAACACAAAGGGAGAGAGAGAGAGAGAGAGAGAGAGAGAGAGAGAGAGAGAGAAAGAGAGAGAACGATCGGCCACGATAAAGCGAAGTAACGTCACGAACGCGGGGTATTCAATTCGAATTTCACGCTTTCTTCTCGTATTATTTTTTACAGCTTTGTCACGATAGCGTGGACTAGAAATTCGGTTTAATAGCTCACGCTGGACAAAGGATCCCTCTCTTGTGAAATATTAATTCCGTAGCTGCCGCCGGAGCTTGAAAATCCTTAGGATCTGAGGATCCCGCGTCTGAATCCACTAAGCTGCGGCCTCTTAAGAAACAAAAACAACAGTGTACTCAAGGTATAAGATTAGACTTACAGTGAGAGAGTGAAGATCAAGATGAAGCTTCTCGGTTCTCAGCAGAGTAATCAACGTTACAGAGAACACGATTTTCCGCGATCGATGAAAATTGCGATACTTTCGCGTCGCAGCGAAATGGAAAATTTTCAGTAGTTCGCACTATTCGTTTCGTCAATTCGCGGACGAAATTTATCGTTTGCAAAAGAGACCATCGAGGATTTTTGTCTCGCGAGAGCAAAAGAAAAGAAAGTGGCAACGTTAATACGGTACGCTGCACGAAGAATTTTTTTTCGTCTCGCGTTTATTCTTTTTTCTTGTCCGTCTAGAGTGCCGTGTTCCTGGGAGCCGCGACGTTTCGTGATCCGATACATGTATACACACACACCGAGATTATTACAATTTCGCTTAATCCGGAAATTGAAATAATCGCGGGTCGTAGCTTACTTCGTGCTTGGGGAGGGTTTTTTTATCTATATAATTACGACTTAACTCGGATCGGAGTTCGCGGAGTGGACGAGGCTTTTTAATATAATTATTTTCTCACGCCACGGTGCTTCTGTATACGCGTACCTTGCCTGCTCTTTCTCTCTTTTTCACAGAGAATATCATTTAACGTGATTATCAATCGTTAAATTTGTCATCGTCTCGCGAGAACGAAGCATCGGTTGCACAAATTTCAGTGAGATCGTTGTTAAAACTGTGCATTTGCTGCAATCGAAAGTTAATCGACGTCGAAAATTTCCGGGCGTAAATTCGTGTAAATCATGCTAAACAAAAACAGTTTTGCTTTATGCGCAACGTGCCAATTGGCAAACAACTGTTAATAAAAATGTATCGAGAATTATTTTTCGATAGTCTATATATAATATATATAATGTTATATATTATATAACTTATATATATATTATATAATAATATATAATATATTATACTATATATATTTATAAAATTATAAATATAAAATATTATATAAAATATATAAAAATTTAATTTTATTACTAATAAGGGTAAGAGTACGGTAAATATAATATAATATATAATTTTACATATATAATATATATGTATGTAATATTATATATAATATTACATACATATATTATATAATGTTATATAATATATTATATTACATATATATTTATATTTATAAAATTATAAGTATAAAATATATAAAAATTTAATTTTATTACTAGTAAGGATAAGAGTACGGTAAATATAATATAATATATAATTTTACATATATAATATATTTTTCGACACCTCCGTCTAGTGCACGTGTACCTCGCGTGTAAACCACCGTACGTACAAAGTCTCACACGAGGGTGCTTATTTATCGTTTTCACCAGGGCACTTCGCACGCGCGCGCGCAGACCGCTCTAATACGTTTTTAATTAAACGTCGAATTAATTAAAAAGATTTAATTAAATGCGAGCCATCATCGCTCCGAGATTCTTTCAACAGAAAGCTCACGGTGAAACGTTTCTCTCTGCGTAACAAATAACATTTCCCTAAATAATCCCCGTATTGACGTGAACAAATATTTCTCGAAATTTATCGTAGCACGTCGCTGCTTTCTTATTCGCGAGTCGGAAATATTTCGAACGTTTCAATTTATTAAACGTTTTAATTATTTGCCAGTAACTCGTCGTGCAGCTAGATTTTCCAATAGTTTCATCCGAGAGTTAGTGTCTCTCGGTGTAATTAGAGATCGTTGTCTCTTTCTCTCTCTCTCTCACGTTTGAAAACTATCGCGATGAATGTCGAAGCTAGTTGCTTCGCAAAGCCTCGAATTCGCCGTCCGCGCTTTCATCCTTCCTCTCTTTCTCTCTCTTTCTCTCGAGTCGTCGCGTGTTTCGAGTAGCTGTTAATTAACCAAAATGTCGGGCCACGTTTAACGGAGGACAATAAAATCGCTGGTTAAACGTGAGAGACTCTGTCGCAGTCGAACCGGAGGAGATCGAGGTCACGATTCAACTTTTACCATCCGCCAATTAAGTGATTTCTCTGTTGGTTCGAAAGGGTTCAACGACGCTTCTGAGTGATAAAGGAAAAAAGTTGACTGATTGTTGGAGTTGGAACGAGGGGCAACACTCTTTGAGCATTACTCAGACGCCATTGTTTACTATGAGTGGAGTTCTGAATCCCAATAATTCATTGATCGTTCCGAATGATAGAGAGAAAAAAAGAAAAAAATAACGCATGGAGAATTTCGCGTAATCTTCTTTTTGGAGTTTGGAGAACTTGCGTCACGTGATGCTGCGAGAAACGTTAGAAAGTATAATGGAAATGGATCGAGGCATCCCGCGTTTTCGAGGGAACACAGTCGTCATCAATTGTAATCAGCCGAACACCCATATGCGAATCCCACTTTTCTTACATCGTTGGTACAAAGAAATGCTTCTATCGGAATAAATTTCCCCTTATAATCTATTTTATACGAGACGTACCGCGGCGTTTCATTCGTTCTCTCGTTTCTACGAAAATCAATTTAAATACGATCGCTCTTTTATCGCGACTTGCGCACTGCCGTTCGAATTACCTTCACGTCACGCGCACGGCGTGTAAAAGCGGACGATTTATCGATTTCTAAATCGTCAAATTTTCGTACCAGTTTTCAGGAGCTTCGGATTCGAACTTTCCTTCGACCTTCGTAACAGCGATTCAGTAGAATCGAGCAAGTTTCACGATAGAGGGATCTTTCTTTCTTGTTCTCGGGCTCGCCTTTGTGGTTCCTCTTCCCACAGGATACGCGTGTCGTAATTGATCGAGGAACGCAACGATCCGGACGATACGCGAGCGAGTCACGCGGCGGAAGCCGATAAATGCAAACGTGATCAAGTTCGGTCAGCGGTTCTTATCGTCCCTAATGAAGAAAAATTGCCCCGTTCACGTGGATGCACGCAACTGTTACGGACAGTAAATAATCGTCGGTGTTCGATCGCGTGGAACATGGAGGGATGGTCGAGGAGGAAGAAGCAACACGCGAATCTGCAACAGAATCAAGACGAAATTCAGACCCGTAATTGAGACGCCACCAGTGTACCGAAGACTTCCTCCTCGTAGGTCACGTTTCCGGTGGCCTCGAGTCACCTGCTGAGAGGTGCTCTCGATTGATCCTCTCAGTTTTCAACGCCAACGATCGAAATAATCAAGACTCGTAGGACTTCTCAAGTGTCTCTTAACACATTGTGGACGGGAGACGAGAATTCTCGTTTTTCGTGTTTCAACGTTGCGGAGGGACGCTACTTTGCGTTGTAGGAGACACGACCTAGACAACGTTATATATAATTTATATTATATAATATATATATAATATAAATATATATAATATATAATTGTATATTACAATGTTATACAATTTTGCAAGAAGTAGAGAAATTGTTTCCTACATATCACACCAGGAAACGTTGCTAGAGGTATTTTGATTTTATTTAATAAAATATCTCCAAAATGAAAAATAATTTTAATTATTAATAAAATAATGCACTTGTTAAATGCTACACATTCTCTTGAACCCTTTCAGTCATATATTAAATAATTCAAAAAATACGAGAAAATACAGGCTATGTGTGTGATTAGAGCATACCGTCCTCGACGTGTTAATATAAATATAAAATAAATAATAGTTAAAATCTAAAACACATAATAAATAGATTCTTAAATATTACTATAGAAAATATATAGTAATATTTAAGAATATTTTATCAATGTGAATTAAAGAACATGCATATATGCATATATAAATATAAATATAAAATAAATAATAGTTAAAATCTAAAACACATAATAAATAGATTCTTAAATATTACTATAAAAAATATATTTAAGTAATATTTAAGAATATTTTATCACTGTGAATTAAAGAATATGCATATATGCAGTATACAAAGTTTCCTTGTTGCTCCAAAAAAATGTGCTTCTTGGGAGCAGGTTGGGCGCGCCGAGTGCGGTACGCAATTAAGTTTGAAATTGTTAATGCAATCGATAAGTTACGAGATTTGTCTCGAGGTTTTTTCCTTGAAGAGCGACGACATTTGACCTGGGGAATCCAGCAGTCCACCGCGCCGGCTGCTTGATTACCGTTATCCCTCGATGAAGAATCTTCCACTTCGTACCGTTAGCCGATCGATAATGCCAAGCAACGTGCAAACACGTGATTTGTTAGGTCGTCTTTTCTGTGTGTGGTGACGTCACAACACGTTAATTCGCATCGGATGGATTCTCTTTAAACGATCGTGAATTTTAATTCAGCGACGTAGGCGTTTGCCTTTTTGTCGGACACGTTGAAAGAATTACGAGGCGAGAAATCTCGTTGTGGCAGCTTCTTTTTTCTTTTTATGAAACTAGCTCGATTCGTCAGAGCAGTTTGCCGAGCGATTAAAAAAAATTGTGCTTCGTAAACTTTTTTTTTTTTTGCACAGTTGAAGCTTCGCGTTAATGTCGCTCGGCATTATAAATCCGTTTAATCGATTTTCACCGATTTTCCGCCTGCTGCAACTTATCACGAAAATGTCACTCTACCAATGAATCTTCTTTTATTCTTCACCCTTCGCGTGACTAAAAAAACAAGTCGGAATAAATTTCATTACATCGACGAAATCCAGTCTCCGGCATTTGTGCTTCCCATTTCGACCAAAGAAAATGGCCCGTCCAATCGAGCGATTCAATGGAATTTCAATGGAAATTCATCGTGCGCGGCCGCACGAATAATTTAAAAATCGTTCGTTCTCGTACGTTGTTCTTCAAACAATCGCTTCCAACTAACTGTAGGCAGCCGCACGATGAAAAATAGTCCACTCTAAACGTAACGTGACTTTCGCCTGTAACAGTCGTGAACGTTTCACATTTACCTGCCAGTATGACCAAACGTACGGGCTTGTACGTATTCCACGTCAAAAAGGCTTCGATTTCGTTTCGCATCGTAATGCCACAATCTTTCACGTTCGTCTCTATCCACCGGAAAACTCACCGACAGAGAGTAACAAGAAGAAGAAAGAAGGAAAAAAAGGAACGTGCATTATTCCCGACGTTTAACCCAGGCATTCAGACGCACCGCCACGGAACAATTCTCCTTTTCAATTACAGGTACGCGAGCGAGCGAGAGAGGGGCAGCTGTAATTGTGTCCACATTTACCTCGATTCCCCGTGTACGAATCGTACTTTGTAGCGAAAGCCATGGAGGAGGCGAGTATAAAAGCTGCTCCCGTCGTTCACCGGTCTCAGCATTTTATCGTCAATATCGGAGGGGTCCTGGCTGTTGCGTAATGCAATCGCGGAGAAAAGAATTTACCCGCGGATTATACATGTATGGTCGTGTGTCCCACGCGCACTTGCCACCGATGGGTTTTCCATCTGCTCTTGGTCCCGCGAGTACCAAGTAAGTGGCCACCATTTTGATTTGCCAACTAGCGGAGAGGGGTTGCCGGCTCCTGAATTTTAATGACCGAGGGGGAACGAAGGATTGGAGTTGGTACCGCTGGTGGTTCAACGACTTGCGAAATGGCTTGCGAAAGTAGGATTATCCAGTTGCAATTCGGATTCTCGAAACCGTGAGGCAGACAGCCATTCCCGTCGATTACGAAAGTCAGATCTCTGGCTGAATTTCATTTTAATTTCGCTTGAAAGGGGAACAGCTGAGGGATTAGCTAAAACTGCCCTGTCGGATCTGTTAATAAGTTTATCGATTAAGCCGCGTCGACAATCGAACGCCCCGAGGTATTCGACGTCGGTTGAAAGGTCTCTGCCAGAGTAGGAGCCAATGGTCAGGAATTGATTTGTCGTGAAGCTCTCTCTCTCTCTCTCTCTCGATGTGTGCGAAGGTTCACACAGGTCCTTTGTCACAGTATCACGTGGCTGAAGTACGGGTCTGCTTGATTAGGGCAGTCCTGCGTTTACCTAGGTAGCTTCACAGAGACGCCGATATTCGAATGTCAGACCACCTCTCTTGTTAGTTGCGAGAATCTAATTAATATCTAGTTGCAAGTTAAGGTTATATCACAGGATTCTCTGTATTTTCGTGTTGTACCTTTTTTTTTTTTTTTCAATGAATTGAAATTTCGGCAATTGAAATTGAAATTGAAATTGAATTTGAAATTTCGGTAATTACAATTTTTCGACTGTTACGCTGCACTCGTTGCAGGAACGTGCGTTGCAAAGAAAAAAAGTACAGTAACTCACAGTCTCATCGAGTTTGTACACACGTTAGATTTCAACGAGATTAGGTAGATTGCGGTTGAATCTAATTATTGCAAGTACGTTCGAAAAACTGCAAATTTCTGATCGTCCGATGTTGGCCAATTCGATGTTTCAATGGCGTCAGATACTTCTTCTCTACCTAAACAATTGCAGCAATTAACGTCCAACAAAAACTACACGAAAACTCTTGAATCGAAGACAATAGAATCGACCGATAAATCGAACAACTTAATTTCAACGGTTTTACGAACTGGGGGGGACTCACCCTCGCATTCTTCTCTCGCGCAAGGAGAAAAAGCGGCCGGAAGAATTCCTCGGACGGGGATTCTCGCGAAAACGAACCAGCTCGTAGCAGTCTCGAGGCAAGGAAACGATATTACGCACACGAACAACCACCGGCAAAGGACCTACCTAATTTCATTACGGCGTTTGATGTTTAGAGCGCCCGGGAGACCGCAAACGAACTCTCACCCTCTCATTCTCCCCGCCACCATGTCGCGAGGACTCGCGGCGGCACTTCAATTCACAGCGATATCGTGATCCGTGGAATTCGGTACCGTCCGAGCTTTCGTAACTCGTCGAACGTAACCAGTTACGAATATTCGCGTCGTTATCGAGTTAATTCGCGTGCGCCTTAACCTCGGCGGAGGAGGAGTCGCGATCTCCACGATCACGTGGCCTTTGCATTGGCGAATGTATGCACGCCGAGTTTTCTTTTTTTCTTTTTTTTTTTTGGCAATATCTTTGTGGAAACAAATGGCACATCATCAAAAGTAATGAACAGCAGTAGTGATTCGAAACGATAATGCAAGAATATTATTAGGAAAAGTGGCAAAATATTTTTTGGTAAGTATTGGAATGTCATTGAATGATATCGCGCTTAAAACCATTAAAAATATTTTATTTATATTATATTATATTATAATATATCATTTATATTATAATATATTATTTATATTATATTATATTATATTATATTATATTATATTATATTATATTATATTATATTATATTATATTATGTTATATTATATTATATTATATTATATTATAATATATTATAACAAACATACTAAAATATTTTGTTCAAATACATGGTAGAACTGCAGAAAAAGAGAACTCTAATTTGTCAATACCTTTTTGATTTTCGAATTTTATTACTTTTATTATTGGAAATTGCTACTGTGTTACTGTGTCTGATAAATTACTATATATGTCATATGTTATTAACAGTTCTGTCATAAAAAGGTTGCAAAAAGAACCAAGTGTGCCAATATTTTTCCTCACAGTACACTACTATGAAGCCTGTTCTATAAATTAGAACACCTATTAATTATATTCAAGATAAAGATAAAGCACAGATTTATACTTGTAATAAAGTGGTTTTATAGTAAATTACACAGCATTTACAACTGAGCCATGATATTAAATAACAATATCAATCGATAACTATTATAATTTTCAAATCTCTAATGAGAATTTAATTTTTGGTCTGTCATTGCCCGAACAAGTTCAAGACAAAGCGTTCTTGAAAGCAGAGACCTTGCGTGATAATTTTTTAACGGACGAACAAAATCTATCTCACCTCGCGGGTAAAGAAAGATATACATCTACGCGTGCATTTTAATCTTTCACAATTTCTCACGTACATTCTCCGTACGTTAACTATTTCACAACTCTACATAATATTTCGCATTTCGCTGCGAAAGTCATCCATATTAATCCAGCGCGGATATTCGACGTTGAATATGCGATAAGCCACCGTGATAAGCCTCGCCCCGATGAATAATGCATCCCCCGTGCGCGTTTAATTTTTACCAAATCTCACCTTACGATCGAATCGAACAAGCCTAACGAACACCATCGAACAAACTACCTTCGACACAAATGCACGCATATACTCTGCACATATGCATATCGAATTCGATTCTGTAATGTAGTAATATCTCGATGTCACTCGAGCGAGTATCATAAGTCGATACGACTTTTCGTGTCTCATTAGTGCAAACGATCGTTATGCGATTGGAATATTGTCGTGAAAGATGTATGCCAATTGATTACGCGTCACCAGACTCCCGAGTAGTCGTGAGAATCGCGGTTCAAATGGCGCATGCGACGATCTTAACTACGAGCTAGCAACGATGATCCGTCGCCATTGTCTTTCTGTTGCATGTATGTATGTCCCACGTGTACATTCGCGAATGATTGCAAAAGGAATTCTGAAATTGGGAGCAGCTAAAATTTTGACGTGCTAGATTCGATACAAGCATTTAACTTGAGACGTTTCAGAAACGTAAGAATCCAATTTATTTGACGTTGGTTATGAAGTAATTATCGGAGACTAGACAATGAAGATATAACGCCAAGATACTCAACCTAAACGTCCCACGCGTACATTCGCGAATGATTGCAAAAGGAATTCTGAAATTGGGAGCAGCTAAAATTTTGACGTGCTAGATTCGATACAAGCATTTAACTTGAGACGTTTCAGAAACGTAAGAATCCAATTTATTCGACGTTGGTTATGAAGTAATTATCGGAGACTAGACAATGAAGATATAACGCCAAGATACTTAACCTAAACATCCCACGCGTACATTCGCGAATGATTGCAAAAGGAATTCGTGAAATTGAGAGCAGCTAAAATTTCGACGTGTTAGATTCGATACAAGCATTTAACTTGAGACGTTTCAGAAACGTAAGAATCTAATTTATTCGACGTTGGTTATGAAGTAATTATCGGAGACTAGACAATGAAGGTATAACGCCAAGATACTTAACTTAAACTTAATTAAATTAGGCTAGATTAATTTTATCACACACCGTCTGTTTAATTTCACACTGTCTACTTTTCTTCTTTTTCATTCAATAATCGGATCTACATTGTTCACTCTTTTTCTCGACATACATTCTTCTTGCCATGCTCTTTCTCTCTCACACTCATACTCTTGATATTATACTATTTTACAAATATTCTACATAGCGTCGTGCAACGTCTGCAGACCATCTGTCGCCTCATCATAAACTTGATCTACATTAGGTTCTAGCACTCTCACATTATTATTGAGCAAAAGTTAATATTCATAGATCTAATACAATGTAATTTTAATGAGACATCGATCATCAGCGATAGATTTTTCTAGTCAGAGATTCAGAGGGATTCTGTACAACGTGAATAATCTATTTACAATTAGACTTGATTTACTAGACGATTTCTCTAACTGTACCAGAGAAAATTGCTTGCTGGGCTTGTTCGAAATATTGACTCGGATTCGAGATCGAAATGCGTGACGCGCTGGTAGAAAGTGAAACGAAAGAAATCCAACGATCAAGCGTTCAGTTCGAAACTGAAATCCGCCTTGAAAACACAAAGAGGACGGGACAGAGTCGGGACAATTTCGAACATAATGCACATCGAGCTATCGCCTCGATCACTCTGACCGAAGATCGTAATCGGATGAATAAGACGTGTTCGCAAGCGGATGACGTTTTTATTTGACCATGTCCTTTATCCTATTTTCGTTATTTTCAGTCACCTTCGTTGTTGGTCGAATCGATGTTTTCAATCGAGACTTGTTTTGTGAGGAGTGCCTTACAAACAAGCTGAAAAATGTATTGTAATTTTATGTTCAATCTAATGCGTCTTTTTTCCCGAAGCATTTTCTACAGAAATTCAAGCATGGAACTGATTTAAATTTACGTCGACCTTTCTAGCTATTAAAATTATAACAGAAAAAATGTTATAAATTCGTAAAAAGAAAATGTTATAAATTCGTAAAAAGAAATCGTGGAATAAGAAAGTTTGATGTATAATACTTTTTTCGCCATTGTATTGAACTTTGAATACTACAATTAAACGATAAAATTTAAGAAGAAAAATGTTTTTGCCATCTGCAACACAATCAACACAGTCTCATACCTCGTTACATTTAAAATTTTTATAATTTTATCACTTTTTGTACTAATGAGTATTTCTTTACCCGTGAAAAATGAATAAATAAGTAAATAAATAAATAAACAATGTAGAAACATCTTAGAATAAAATGAACGAATGCATTTTGAAAGTAGAGGTTTCAAGATTTAAAACGAGCCCTGGTTTATTATTGTACGATTGTCCCATCGATATTTTCATTAATTCTCTTCGACGTTAATCATCGATGACAATCACTGTACACTTTTGGAATTAATACACTCCTCGAAAGATACCCGAATAATAAACAAAGAGAACTAATTGCGACTTGAACTGTGAAAAAGAAAAAATAATAATATTCCCTTTTACGCGACAAGCAACATCCTGCTGGGTGTAACAGTCGGCGAAGAATTTTTCCGATGCTGTGTAGACGTTCATTTTCGCTGGCAACGTCGACGCAGGCACGTATCCCCCGGCATAATTATAGGGGATAGAATGTGTATCCTGTAAAGGAAACGCGAGCTATCTAGCAACGACCAATTAAGAAGCCCGATGGAACGTGGTGCGCAAGTTCGCGCGAGGAAATTCCAGTACGCACGGTGGCGTATTCAGGGATCCGCGCATTTTTTTTGCGTGTATCTCCCGTAATTTCAGACGGCAGTTTCTTCAGAGAGAGAGAGAGAGAGAGAGAGAGAGAGAAAGCGGTTGCAATTTATGGAGTAATACCGTCTATTAAATGCCGCGTGAAAATCCATCGTGTTCACTGGAAGAACTAATGAATTTCACTCGCTCGGCTGTCCCCCCCTCCCCCTGTCATCGAATATCAGTCACCACGTTAACGTTCCGCTTATTATTCACGTCATTAACAATATTACGACGTATTAAGATTTATCAAGTTTCGTTGCTAATTACACGTCGATAAATTTCACTCACTGCCTGTCTGAGATCGTTTCACGCCGCGAGATGGAAGAACTCGAACTGTACCGTTTCAGTGTTTCAGTATGTCGGGTTGACAGCGTAATTCATACAGGAATCTGGATCGTTGCTTCTGCTGCTATTTATCGCGAGCCTTATTTATTATGATTGTTAATGATAGCTCTAACGTACGCATCGAGGCGATAAATTTTGTTCGTTTCAAGAGTACAGCGCAAGCACGGCGTGTTGCAGCTTAACGTTGATATAACGCTAATCTCTGGCGATAAATTATCGTTTAATTGAAATAAACGCTCGAGTCTCGGCACCATCGTTCGACGTGTCTTTGATCTCGTCCGTACGTTTTCAGTTGATACTGGAAATTTTAACATCTTCCAGCGAGATCCTGTAATTTACGCGAAGCTTCTCTTTAACCCTTTCGCTCCGCCAGAATCCCATGCCAAAAGTGTACACATTGATCGAATCATTTTCCGAGAACGTCGGTCCGTTTTGAGATAGAATCTCATCTTTCTTGAACTTCCTCGTGACATTTTGACAAAGAACCTGGAATGTTTTTTTTTTTTCTTTAAACAAACTTTGATCTTTCAGACAAACATCGAACCTAAAACTTAACATAAGACTCTGACCTCTGACCTAAATTTTTGAGAGATTAACAGTTGTACCTTCCAACAGATTAAGAAAGACCTTTTTTTTACTATATAATATAATTTCTTACCGTATGAATATTCCACTGTCGAATAGAAAAAATTGAAAGAAGTTCTTCTTGAGATGTATCATGTATTTTTAATATGTGATTACTTCAAAATATGTCAATAGATTAATTCGTAATGAAAAAGTGTTAAATCCCTGTTCGACACGTCGCGGAGATTTGTGATTTTTCTTTCCAACAGCCTTCCAATCCATTTCGTTTCGTACGAGTATTGTTAACCTCTTGCGCTGGAAAAAAAACGTGCCATGCACGTCGAGAATTTCTTGCTTTCCAAAATTGTAAATATTTCCTCGGTTTTAAGTATATTTAAGTAAAACGAAATAGGCAAAACAAATAATAAATTTATTACCTCAATCATTTCTATCCAGCGATATCGTAGCGACGAGTTGAAAAAGAAAGCGACGAATTGTTGTACACGGTTCGGTCACTCGTTACGGTCCGCACTCAGTTGCCAGCGCAACGTGGTTAAAATTAGGATTCGTCGCAAGAAAGCGTCCGTGAAACCAAACGCAAGAAAATACCAAATTCATTCGTGCGGCGTTTCTCGATCATCGATCGGCGGCTTCTGAAGAAATAACGAGAAAATAACGAAAGCTTCCGTACGAAGCCAATGTTCCTCTTTGCAATCGTACGAGCGCGAAATTGATTCGTAATTCTCGGAAGAAGGCAAAGGTGAAACTAATGGGCCGGGCATTTGCGAGTACCTGGTGAATCTAGCGTACAGAGAGAGAGAGAGAGAGAGAGAGAGAGAGAGATTCCCAGGAATCCTCGCGTCGGTCGACCTCGTTGCGTTTAGCCATTACGTTCATTACGTCGTAAGTAGAAACTTCCCTTCTTTCTCTCTCTCTTTCTCTCTCTCTCTCTTTCTCTTCCTCTCTCGATCTCCTCGGCTGAGCTGGAAAGCAAGCTTACAGCCGCGGCAACGACGATAAGCTCGACGTGTGGATCGCGTGCAACTCGCGAGTCCACGGTTGCGCTCTCGGTCCGCCATTATTCCTCTGTTCGCCGGCGAATCGGTATTCCTAACCAGCGCCGGTCGAACAACCATCCTCGACATCCGATCGTTTATTAATTATGGATGAAGGCAGTAGAGGGCGAGGCAGAGTGACTGATTTAAACGTCGATCGACGCTACGAGGAGGATGTACCTTGGCAGTTAATGGAAATAAAGGTGAAACGGTCGAGAGAGAGAGAGAGAGAGAGAGAGAGAGGCCACTACGAAAATTGAGTCGACTGGCAGAGGCATGAAAGTAGCTTGTGTGCTTTCAGAGACTCTGGCTACTTAGGGAATTAGCTAGAAATGGGTAGTCTGAAGGTTTACGTGTTCCAGAAAGGCTTTGTATTGGCCAGGAAAAAGATGGAGTTTGGAATGAATTGTTCAATAGCGTTTCAATGTTCTGTTCTGTGAGATAAAATCGTTGGCTCCGTTGCGGCGTTAAGCACGTTTAAACTGAGCTCGATGTACGTAAATGATAAATTGCTAATGAGGTCTGTGGAGGTTTGTTACTTCTTGCACGTAGCATCAACGCTCCTTCAAACAGTTTATATTAATATTTTAAAAAGTTTGTCTGTTAAATTCTCCAAGAGAATTATCTATTAAATTCACCTTATGTCGCATCTATCCACCACGAACATCTTCGATCCGTGGTAGAACAGCAATAACAATTTAAAACCAATCCCCTTCGACAAATAAACTATTCGCCGTGCCGCTGGCAAGCTTCAAAGAACATCCTGGTAGCCAGTTCTGGTCTCTCGTACGTTTCCACTTCTGAGCCGATCATATCAACATGACCGCGAAGAAGCTTGCTTCTTGGTTGGACGAAAACCGGGTGTGTGTACCGCATAATTCCACAAACGATCCATCCGACTGACATTAACAAGAGGAGCCGCTACGAGTCGTTACGAGCTGAAGCCGGACTGTCCGTGTAGATCGCGATCGTGCGCATATGGATCACGAACCGCGTGCGGTCAACGTTTCTCCCGAGCCTAAAACACCTGGGTTGCGTTTACGTGGGCGTGTTCCGACCACCACACTGTAGAAACACTTATGCACGCTCGGTTCATTAGAGGCCGGTGGAAATACAGCCGTATAATCCCCAACGGAGGTTCTGCAATTGTTTCCCGCTTAATTGCCTTATCGAGCCGGCCTCTGCCGTACCGAATCTCTCTCTCTCTCTCTCTCTCTCTCTCTCTTTGTTCCGCGTAGCGTTACAACCGACCGTAAAAGTCCAACGCCGAAGCTGCCCGATTTCTTCCTTTCCTTCGCAAAGGCGTCGAGAACACTTTTCGGGACAGAAAACGTGACAGAAAGAGGAGATCTATCTCGTGACTTTGACAACGAATAAGAATGCATTCTCAGTGATTGGTATTCAGATCGTTAATGACGAACGAACGTTTCTCAGTTAAATAATCCTTAATTCTTAATAGTGTCGAGATGATAAAATTATTTCTCCACGCAAGTTAAGGACACTCATGATTGATGTCATGATTGTGTCACTTTTGCGTATTCCGCTTGTTTTCGAAAGACCATTAAGAAAATAATACGTAAAACAATTAACACGAGCGTCCAGCAAGAATCGGGGCCCAAACTCAAGCATCGCCGCAGTATGATTTCACAGTGTGATATGTGCTTATAATTAATCTATTTATATTACAAAAGCCTAGTGAGAGATTAATATCTTTTGTCATCCCCGTATTGTGACTTTTTCAATATGTATTAATTTCTAAATCAATATATTTAATTATTTTAAATCACGTAGGTTGAAACCTGTTTGTATTATTTTTGTCTACATTAGTTTCATCTCTCGTTTAGGCTCGTTGAAAGGCTGAACTTGACAGGGCGATCCTCATGAATAACGTAGTTTTTTAGCAATTCGTCGAATGCGATGGACTTGAAAGATTTTCCTGCGGTGGCTCTAGATCCGAGGGGAATAGTTTATTGCGTTTTTACTACCGCGAGGAGAATTTATGACACGCGTCTGGGTGCCGAGAGACTTTTATTCGAGAGATGGTCACGTCGGCCGGTCACCAGACGGGGTTTATGGGCTCTGGGGGTTGTGAAAACCCTGTGCGACTGTTAAGTAATTACCAGTTTATTATTCATTTGCAGGTGTGCACTATGTAATTTAAGTGCCCGTTTAACTGTTGATTTGTGTTTACCCAGGGTTCGTTGAAAAATATCGATAAGGTTTACTACTCGGTAGTTTAACTTCGATTAATAAAGTTCCTCTGTAACTGATATTACTACTCGCGGTGGAAATAATTTGTGACAACATTACAGAAGAAAAGTTGGATTCTGAGAGAAATCTACAAAAATCACTTAATTATCAGTTAAATACAGTCGAAAAATTACATTCCAATTTACAAAATTTTATAAAAGCCAGTCGTACAGTCGCGTGAAAAATTCAATTTCTCTGTACCCGACCGACAAAGAAAAGAGCTCACCATTCTACGAAACCGGTATCAAACGTAGAAAGAGAACTAGCGCTCTTTGCCAAGAACACCTCGATTTACTTTTATTCCCGGAAGGAATCCATGTTCCTGGACCCTCGTTTCGACCGTCTATCGTCGCTGGTCAACGGCGGTTTGGAAACCAGAAGGAGGTTCCCCGGGTTCGATCAGACGCGGTACAAGCTTGCCACCTGCTGAACATAATCCGACATAATCCGGAACGCGTAATATAGGGAGGCAAAGGAGCGCCAGATGGTGGTCAAGTTGGCATAATCGAGAGCCTTACTGGGTCTATCGAGGGTTGAGCGGAAACTCTGGTCGCAGAAGTCGCACGGGGTCTCGTATCTACACGAGCGCTGGCGCTTGGCCATTTCGCGGCCGGCTTTTGCTTTCGACCGCAGTGACCGACCCCGGATGATTTACGCGCTTCCGGTGGCCTTGTTACCGCGATAATCAAAAGCCGCGCATTGCTTCCCGACAGTTTTCCAGCAGAGATTCGGCTCTGAAAGAAGAAGAAGAAGAAGAAATCTGCTCCACAATGTCGATCTTCAAATCGAATTATCTCGTTCTCCTTCGGACTTTTTTTTTCTTCTTTCGAGAGATAATATTTTTCGGGAGATAAATTCTTTGTCAGCAGGGAGCGAGTGTGTTTGATTATTTTATAGTTTGTCACGTGTTCTCTGCTTGAAGATAGTTCGTTTAGAAATTAGGATTCTTTTCATTGAAATGGTGCCTTTACACGAGTTGTCTAGTATCACTCGATACTATTGAAGAAAAGAAAGTTTCTTGAATTTAGAACTGAAACTGGAAATTCTCAGATGATGAATAAACAATCGCAAGTTTGGTAACCACTTTTGCGAACAAGTTTGGTTGATTTCTTTTTCAACTTAATAGAATCTCCGAGCGTCTTACTTTCCGAGAAGTTTCTTCGTTTTAAGTATCTTCGCTTTCAATGTTGTTTCAATCTTTACTCAGTAGAGCAGACGAGAAATCAAACTAAACAGATTTATTCGCAAAAGTACAGTGCTCGCATCCTCGTACGAGAAACAGAAGATCGGATCACTCGCGAGAAAACTAAAAGATCGGAACTTGGAACGGCTAAATCAGATCGAACTTGTACGTGTTCCCCTGCTTCTTTATCTCACGACCCCGTTTGGGGCAAATACCCTTTAAAGGTTCATTGATTTAAAACGTTTTAAAAGCGAGCAAGCCTGCTCCGCAAGAGAATCTTCCATGCGAATTGACAGATCGATCTTCGAGATCGTCTCGCTCGCTTATAACCGTGGTTTACAAGTCCGGTTTTTAACTTAATCGTTTAACGAACGTACTTCTCTTTCGAAGTCGTTTCACATTACGACCCCGTTTCCACTTCTGAGTTCTTAGTTCCCGAAAGAATAAGACACGCTGCCTGGATTCTTCCTCTTTGTTCCTCTGCGCCATCGTTCGTCTCCCGATGGATCTCCCGTCTCGAAACAACAAAATAAGAATGAATGAACGGCCCGCTTCGCCAGAGGCGTTAAACTCGCAAGTTGTTACTCGGAGAGAAAGAATTGAAAAACCTCTTCTAGCCTTCCTTCCCGCGCTAAACTCGTTAACAATAATTATCCGTATTTTACGGGACCGTTGTAAAGAAAGAGGAGAAACCCCCCTCCCCCTTCTCCCGGGGGGAGCATTGGGTCACGATTTTCGAGCGATACTCACGGTTTCCCTTCTATTCTTCCACGGTTCCCTTCATCCCCAACAATCCCGCGACTTTTATCTCTCCTCCGTTCGTTGCTCTTTGTTCCCTTAACCAGATAGTTCCCTTAACCCGATAGAACGATCTCCGCCGCGTTCCTTTATCTTTCGCGTCTTCGTTCCTCGGCTTCGTCCCTTTTTCACCGTCCCTTATCTTTCTATTTCACGGTTTTCCCGATTTCCTCCGTTTATTCCTGCCCGATCAGCGTGTAACTTATTTCCCGTGGCCGAGAGAGCTCCCCGGGAGAGAGGGTTAGAGAAGGGGGTAAGGGGATTTCTCGTCCGCGTTTTATCTCGTTACTCTGGTCGAGCACGCTCACTCCAGTCCCCTCCTTGCTCGTCGAAAAAGTAATCTCGGATAAACGAAAACGCGAGATAACGCGGGCCTCGAATGCCGGGCCACTCGCGCGCACGTTTCCCGGTCATCAACGGCGAACACCACTTCCGCTGGCCTTTTGTCAGCGTTCCAATTAGACGGAAGCGCGGCAACGACATCGACGTCGCGATAGAAACCGGCCAGTTGCGTCCTCGCAACTCCAATTTTTTTTTCTTTTTTTTTTTTTTTTTTGCGCCTCTCCTCCTCCTCCTCCTCCTCCTCCTGCACACCGTTCCGGCCACATTGTACCAAGTTCGTTGCGACAGATGTCCTCGGAAGTTCATCTTTCAGCGGCAAAATGGATTTCCTCCAGGTGGAAATTGAGTTCGGCCAGGACACGGTTTATCGGGATTACGTCGATTTTAGAGGTAATATTTCGCGGTGCGATGGACGACGCGTGCATTCCGGAACTGTGTCGATTCATCGCGTAGATTGATCAACGCTATGATGATTGTTGTTGACCGTTGAAATCGAGAAAGTTTCGCGCGGGCGTAACCAATTGAATTCTAATTTTTCTTCTTGTTAAAGATACGCAACTTGTGACATGGATCTGCTCCAACCCAGCGTAGAAAATCAGGAATTTCTCAATTATATTTAACCATTTAGAAAACTAAGCGCCCCAAATTTGATCGGTCTTTTGCCCCATAAGCCATTGCCATGTCATAAACACGTATGTACTCGAAGGATTGTATAGATCAGAGTTAACTGATGGCCCTTGTTCTTACTTTCCTGATTGTTAGCGCTACCCCCTCCACTGCGTCCATTTCTCCACTTGCTTAGTAGGGAAATCAAGAGTGGAGGGGGTAGCGCTGGGAGAGGAGGGGCAAGGGCCGCCAGTTAGCCAGCTCTAGACAACGGAATAGTTTTCGGAATACAGTCGTTCCCAGAAATACCACCGTTCCCATTCTTGTGGGAGGCGATGGGAAATTTTGGAAATATTCCCCCATTCTATAATTCCTCAGAGTTCTTTGTCAAGGGCAATCGAAAGTTCGTTATAAAGAAGGACTTTGATCAGTTGGTTATAAAAAATTATCAGTCTAATCTAACAAGCATGTTAAACAATAATCAACGACACAAGTTATGAGAAATTAATAATATACAGTAATCATCAGTGATCTTTAACATTTTGATTCAAGTAAGAATCTAGTAGAAGCCGTCAAACTTATTACACAATAAAAAAAAATAATCCACGTCAACTATAGTTCTTCACGTCAGTGAATGATCCTTCAAACTTCAAGGGACAGATACACGATCAGTCGTGAACTTGACACTTTTCTTTTTTTTTTTTTCCCCCAATTTCGATATTTTGTACTCGCTTTGATTTATATATTTGGAGAAATCGGGCAACTACTTTCGACACCAATGTTCCGCGCGACTTGGCACGCGCTCGTCACGCGATAATCCGCGAGCTTTGCAAGAAAATGCCACGTAGACACAGGCGAAAAACTCGTGGCGCTTATTCAACAGACCGGCCACGTTCGGGAGAAACATCGACTCGCAAACGTTGGCAAAAGAAACACGATTTCGCTCTCTCGCGATCAATTAAACCCGCCGCAGATCCGTTATTTTATATTCTTGTTTGCTCTGTGTCGATGTTTGTTCGTCTCGCGTCCGATGTTTCACGAGCAATTAAGTCGGCAATCATAACGCACGGCGTAAATCATCGTTGAAATTGCATCGTCACCCGGTGTTGGCTGGACCGTATTTTCTGTAAATTATGCGCGGAAATGGAATGAAGCTCGGTGTAAGACGCGTTTTATTCGTTCGGGTGTCGCTGCCGAAAATTCTCCTGGATATTTTTCCACTACGACATTCTTGAAATGTTAAATATTCAGATTTCCATGTATATTTTCATCTTTCCAGGAAAGGGGAAAAAGCGATGAAATTATTCTCCTCGATTTTCTCGATTAAACGACGGAAATGAAATGTGGAACGGAAGAAATTTTAAAAAATATCTTGCTTAGTACGAAAGTTAGATTAGTTCCAACGAACCGTTATGTGCACGATATTTGTGAATTTCGTAAAGTTTAGTAATATAAAATGGTCCCGTGTGCAACTGAATTACGTGAATATGAAGACATTTTTAGGAAAAATAACGGTCAAAGGACTAGCAAAGAAAGAAAGAATTCACCTCGTGTGTGATATATTTCGATCATTTTGTATTCTTTCTGAGCCTTTGTAGTCATACAATTGAAAAAAAAAGTATATATATATATATATATATATATATATATATATATATATATATATATATATATATATATACGAAAAATGTCAAATTTCGAGAAATAAGATTTAAAAAACTGAAAATTTACATTGTAACATAAATTTTACAAATTCGCCAAATTCGAGTGTTCGGTTGTTTGATTTTTCGAAATTTCACGTAGATTTCAACGAGATTTCTTCGCTGTAACAAAACTAAATAATCACAAAATTTTGCCGAGTCGATAGGCAGTTTCCTTGAAAGAACGGAGAAAAATATTCGTCCGTCTTAACGCGAAGATTTTCCAGTAAACGTTGTAAATTTATCAACTATAATATTTTACGAATTAGAGGCGGGGGGTAAATTTGATATTTCTTTTATAAACGAAACAGGTGCAAGTTGTCGCTGGCACCTACCATTAAAACGCTATCAGAAACTGGAATTCTTAATGGCGGTGAATTGGTTTCCAAGAAGCCGAGAACAATTTGGAAAGGAAAGCAAAACTTTCACCCGTGGGTAAAACGGTCCTTGTGTATTCGGACACACCCAGCGCGAACACATTTACCACGGTGATCGATCAGCAACTCAGTGTTTGGTCACAATGTACGGAACGGTCGTTAATGAGAGAAAACTTAATATTAATATTAAGCGCGGTCATTACGAAGTGAGACAGCGCCCATCGATCATTTTAATTATGATAGTTCGCGTCAGCTGGGGTTGGTTAATTATTTGAGAGTTTCGCGACAGATGAAAAATATTGTAACGCGTATAAATCATGGTGTTTCACGAGTAATATCTCAATATTGTATTACATTGGGATTCGAGTACAATTCAGCTTGAGTTTCCAAGCGCGAGTACTATTTTTTTTCTTTTTTTTTTTTTTTGAACGTACAAACTACGCGTCGCGTCGTATTACGTGTCATCGTGTAATTCGATGTATTTTCTACAAAAAATTATATCTCACGTTGTTAATCCCTCGTATTAATTCCGTGGACCAACAACGTCACTTGAGACAGAATTATTCACGAGCAGGAAACGTAACGAGTGGCAACCACGAAGGCTTACGTGCGACAAATTGTGCCAATGTTTCGAAAAATTAATGACGTTTCAATTGTTATAATTTCGTAGCAGGAGATCGTGCAGCAATGAATTTCATTTCAAAGATTTCTTCCAACTTTTTACAATCCTGAATTCGTTTTTCACAGAAATGTTTTTCACGAAGCAAGCAGGAAAGTGAAAACGCTGTAAATTCAAATGTCTCTCGAAACATAGATCAAATCGTTTTCATTGTCGAATTTCAAGACTAAAGCCATCTCTTTACAATAACCTTCCAAAATTCGCTGTACAATTTCTTTTCACCGAGTTATTGGACTAGTGGCATTAAGAAATTCCAAAATTCGTCGAATTTCCGTCAAATTCGGATATATCAAAAAATTTAATAAACGAAGTTTAATAAGCGAAGAGAAATTGTACAGCAAGTCTTCCAGAGGTCATTGCAAAAAGGAAAGTTTCAATATTCAAGTCTACCACGGATTCAGTGATGAAAAAAATTTCCCAATTGTTTTAAGAGACGTTTGAATTTATTAGAAGAAAAACAGCATCTTCATTTTTTCACTTTATTTTACTACTATACGTGACGTGAAAACATTTTTACATTGGGAAATGAATCCAGAATTGTTAAAGTAAGACCGGATTCTCTGCCGTGTGCGATTTCTTACCACAAAGTTGTAACAGTTTGAATATTTCCCGGAATGTTGGAAGTTTAATGTACGCTGCTACTTTAAAGCAGAAAATCGCAGCCAAATTTCTCAGAAATCTTTGTTGTCCTCGTCGAATATTCGTGCTCTAGATTTGATAAAGCGCCTGGTAATTAATTTGTATCCAGTAACCATAATACGTCACAGCCTCCGTATGCGGTACATGAAAATCGATGCTCGATACGCACAAAGACACACGCGGCACCCCCGAGCTGGATTCGTTCCGTAGGAAATTCCACGTCGCAGTCTCGGTTTAAGCCCCGCTTAAGGCGCGCCTAGTTAAGGTAACGCCATTATCGATTCATAGAGACGGAGTTACGTAAGCGACGCGGTTGCACGAGGCAAGAGGGCGGGAGATTCGAAGGGAGGGAAACCGCTTGGCCGGGCTCCTTACGTAACCGGAAATTCTGCGCGCGATAATCGCCGCTTCAGTTTGTAATTTGGACGGAGCCGTGCAATTTCGCGCGATAAATCAGTCGAGAGAGTCTGCTCCGACACGCACGCACGCACGCACGCACGAACGAACATACACCGCGCGTTTCCACCGGCGAAGAGATCACCGAGGAAAGAAATAATTACGTCGAAAGGGGACCGATCTCGATCGTTATCGATTCTTGCCGATCGAACGATATGAAATTGGTAATAACTTCTTTTGTCCGCGTAACATCGTTGCGTCTTTTACTTTTTACTTTTTATGCATTTTATATACCTTGATACTTACTTTTTATATTTTTATACACTCTTGAAAGTCTATTTCGAGATCACGTCATCGGGAATTGATTTGATTGCTCGTGTTTACACGCGTTTATGGAAATTTATGTTTCGAAGATTAAACGAGAGACAATGAGTGTATCTAGAAGTCTCGTTACAAGTAAAAAATTACAATTGTCAGAAATATAAATTTGCACGAACATCCACTGGCTATTCGTTACTGTCCATTCGTATTCCACGTGTGAACTAACAGTCGAACTTTTTCTGTTTCAGGTAAGCTGACGAATAGACTTCTCGGCGGAAACAACGTGGATTTATGAGTGAGTTAAAACTTACAATTGCAAAACTTGTAATTGTTTGTAACTAACGTTGTGAATTAAGTCTGTCTGAATAATGTAGACACGTGAAAAATTTAATTACATAGAATGGACTGTATTTGTAAGTAGATTTACAAGTTGTTCCATCGATAGTTCTCGCACTGTGACGTAGGAAATTCTAATTTCGTTGAAAAATCTGTTGGGTCTCCTCGTATGGTAAAGAAGCGAAGGGAAAGGGGGAGGAAAAAGAACAAACGCAGATTACTCACTTTGTACACGCCAAATTGGTTAAATTTAATTGATCTACTGCCGCTCCGGATGCAACTCCTGTAAAATGAACTGTTTTTTCGAAATGACTCGTTCCTTTGACTTGATGGAATTGGATATCCTTTGGCAGTTGGCTAAAACGTCTGCGAGCCAACTGATAATGCCTCCAATCGAACTATTTTGTCTCCAATTCTGTTTAAAAGTAATTGAAATATTAGATCTATATGAAGTCGACTGTGAATTCAAAGATTAGCCGGAACAGATCGAATTTTCTTGACTAACGTTCTCCCTTCCTGCGACTCAACTTTTTTTATACCGCGTTTAAAATATACGTTGTTGACCATTTTGGGATCGAAAAGGATAGACCAAACGTCCCGAAGGAATGTCGACCGAGAGAATATCAAAGACGCAGTCACCGTGTCGGCATAAACCTTCCGATCGTTTCCGAAAATTTACAACCCAGAACTTTATTACCATTTCCTCCTGGCTGAATTTATCATGCGTGTCTCGAATTTCGTCTCGAACTCTAGAAGATACCAAAAAGAGGCTACCACGATCAAAATCATTAAACCCGCTGGAACGTGAAATTCATTATCATTTTTTTATGGTCCATTCTGTGTCCGCTCCTGTCCACTTGGACTCGCTGGAATAACTTGAGATTTGTTGACTTTGTGCGTTTAACTCCTCAAGCGTTTATGTCGAGTACACTCGTTACGAAAAGATGGAATTTTTTTCGTTTAGTGTCGAGTATACTCGTCGTGTGAAAAAAAATTCGTTTCTGCCATTTATCATAAAATTTAGGTAAAAAGATTACATGTGTTTGTAATTTTAACGAAGAAAATTTGCATTTGAAAATAATGGGAATTTTTCGGAGAAATCGAGACAGAAATTGACACAGTCGAGACAATGCAAGAACAAATTAAATTTATCTGTAATCATTTTAATTTTACAAATATTTGATTTTTTACTTCTTTTCATGAATTGATGAAAATTCAAGTTCTTTTCTCCATACTTTGAATTTTTAACGGTTTTTTTTTTATGGAGTAATTTTCAAAAAATAAAATGTTAAGTTCTGTAAATGCCAATAAAATTGAAAATTTTTCAAAAGAAATTTATCATTTTGTTGTAATTTAGCTGAATCTTGCAAGTGCATTTATCGTATTTTTCGTCATCTAAATAATTAAACGCGCCAAGCACATTCTCCGAAATGAAATAAAACGCTTAAGAAGGTAAAACCTAGTCGAAATGTCCGCGCGAACAGGCCCAAAACAAGCTGGTCGGTGTTTTATTTCTATCGTGGAATCATCCTCGCGTAAACTTCCGCGGATTCCAGCCGTTTTTATCGAGAGAATTCGGCGATAAAGTTCCGGAGGAAACCCGGTCACGAGGATCCGCTCGAGAACGCACCTCTGGAACGTTCGATCGTTAAATGGAAAATGAGTTCTTGACCCGGGACGCACGTTGCCCGCGCCTCGCCGATGCTCTCGTAGGCAACTTTTCTATTTTCCTTGGCTCCACCATCTTCCAGCATCAACCCTCCCTCCCACAGGGCCAAGTAATTTCATTTTTAGTACGCAGCCGCCATCAGCTGCACGTGCCTGGCACTTTGATATCATCTCCCTTCAAACGAAAAAAAAAAAAAAAAGAAAAAAAGAAAAAGGAAAAAGAAAACCTCTCCGTTCGCCTGAGCTCTCCTACTCTCTCCTCCGCGCGTCGACTAATTGCCAGAGCAGAAAGAAACTTCAAATATAGTATCATTAAACGGTGTTATCGCGGAATGGAAGTTGCCCCCCTCACTGACGGGCAACAGTTATTTGTATTCATGAACGAGAATTATTCCCCAAAAACTGGATGACTTTCAGTGTCTCCCTACGCTGGGGACTAGTGTTTTGGTAGGGAAATGAAATTGAGGATTGGTGAACTTAACTTGTTAGGTTCGAATAATATTGTCCAACAATGTAGATCAGACAAGAGCCAATATTGATTAGAATATCGGAATTGGTAATTCTGTTAGAGGGTGCAGGTGGATGAGAGCGTCTCGAATCTATAACGCGGTGCGCCATTGTTAATTAACCCCCACCCCCACTTCCCCCCTCCTCCTTCTCATCCTCCCCGCCTCGCTCAGTCGCAGTCGTGCCGCGAATTATATCTCCGTTTCGATGACACGATAGGTCGCGCCCGTGATCAAGTTTTTCTTGCAATTTGCGTTCAGTTTGCAATTCTTTCAAACCGGTAATACGATAGAGAAAGAGAAATAGAAAGAAAGTTCTAACAAACACGGGTCGAAAAATTTTAATAATTATTTCAAAGTTACAAACGATTTTTTGTTTCGAAATGCTCGTGACAAAAGTTAGAGCACATCTTTGAAAGAGTACGTAACTCTTTGATACGAAGGTGTCAAGTGTGCATAGAAACGGAAGGAGAAACAGGTAGAAATTTTCCTGCAATTAGAACGAGGAGGTAAACCACTACTTCATAATTTCTAAATAATCAGAAATTACAAGCTACTTACATGCGGTATGATAGCTCTCGAAGCGAAGGAATTTGTTTCTTCAGTCGAAATGAAAAATCGTTTGTCTAACTTTGATACTGTTAATTTTTCGACTCATCTTCACTAGGACCTTCTTTCATATTTCGACGAGTACTATTTGCCCTAGAAGTTCTGATTCTTTTTTCTATTCTTCCTGTGTAGAATAATCGTTACGTTACAAAATGATAACGATCTGTCGACGAAATCCCATCTGACTGATGAAATATCTTTGTTTCGCGAGCGAAGGACGTGGCATTAATCGAGCGTAACGATCGCGGAAACTGACATCGGTAAGACGAGAGATGGTAGCAATCTGAAGTTTCCCAAGAAGAACTTGGAACTTGTAATTTTCACAAATTAGAATTTAAAGAAAGAAACTCCGAGTTCTAAATCTCTGTCTGTCGACGCTGCGACACTACGCTGGCAAATTTCTAACAATCCGTTAAGGTTAATGCTGTTTAGTCGGACGAGGGGAAAAAAAAAAAAAAGAAAAGAAAGAAAAAGAAAAGAAACCAGCGGCTAACTCGTTCAAGTCGGGAAATTTACAATTTTAGATTTTCCCTTTAGGGAGAAAGTTTCCTCGTTGCCCGGCGGCCCGTAATCTCCTCGCCGTCTATTGATTCACGGCGGAAGCTAAAGCCGCGCATCGAGAAACTGAGACTGAATCCAGATCCTAATTTTTCTTCCTCGCGAGCAACTTTTATTTTAATGCTTGACAACGGTGGCGCGCGCAACGTCCCCTCGTTCGGCAGTTTCCGCTCGCTTAATCACCGCGCCGCGTTCGGTGTCCTCGCCTTTCGATGGCCGAACGATGGCAGAGCGGGCGCGAAATGAGAACGCAGACGCGCGGAAATAAATAGGCGAACCGCCGCTCTTGCCTAGCGTGATTAATGGCTCGCCAGGAAGCAATACCTGGTAAGGTAAAGTTTTTCAATTTCATAGTTGCGTGTCACGAATCCGCTGGACTTGGCCAACGTGCTTAAGCAAATGGTCGCGTTTGAACGCTCTTGCAAACTGCGTTTTGATACCTACGCTTTACCTAGGGTGTCGTGAAACTTTCTTCGTGCTCTTTTGTCGTTCACAACGTGTTGAAAGTCAGCTAGATATTAAACAGTGTTCAAATATGGGTATTTAGTACGAAAAAAACATCTAATAATCACTAGATACTTTTAAACTACATACATTTAAATTTGTGTTACAATCTAATTTTATGTTTAATTCGAGGGCTTCCTTCTGAATGAATGAACCTGATAACCTGATAGAGCAACGCTTTTAGATGGCTCGATCTAATTTGTTCGTCGATTCATTTGGGATATTGATAATTTTGATTCGCTATTTTTAATATCGTTGATTGTAGATTTTTTTTGGATTAAATTACACGCACTTTTAAACATCCTTTTTTTAAACATTCAGTAACATTAATAATTAATTTAATTGTAGATGGCTCGATCTAATTTGTTCGTCGATTCATTTGGGATATTGATAACTTTGATTCGCTATTTTTAATATCGTTGAATGTAGATTTTTTTTGGACTAAATTACACGCACTTTTAAACGTTCTTTTTTAAACATTTAATAATTGCAACATTCTTCTTTTAATGTTCACGATACAAATAAAATGTGTACGTAAAAAGTGCACATTAAACTCGACACAAGTTGAAATGGGGCATTTGAAGCAGGAAAATGCAAACATTCTTGCACACGCGATTTAAGTATTTTATTCACATAATTAAGTAGATGGAATATTAGTATTAAACTAGCAGGTTCGACTTGGTCGTAATCGAAATTTAGATAATGAACAAATCGGAAAATCGTCGTTCTACCAGATCTGAAGTATCTATTTTCTTCGTCATCCGTATCTCGGTATCGGTGCGGATCTCCGGGGCGCATTGACTGAAGCCGCACAGATTCGCGCGACAGTGTGTCGCGAGACGCGGTGATTCGTGTGGCTGGAGGAGGCCGGGGAGTCCGCAGAGCCGTGCGATATTGAATTTCTTTCAAATAAGAAAATCATATTTAGATAAGTACTTCAACGGCGTCGCGTGATCCCATCTTATCCCGTTGCCGACTCGCGGGACGTGAAGAGAAATAGCGGGTAGCTCGGCTCGGCTCGATGTCGCGGCATCGGGGAATGGGGAACGGCGAGGGACGAGAGATTTATTCGTCGCACGCACACGCAAGACGTCGGTGTACGTGGAGCATCTGGCTAGTATGGCGGTGTCAACGGAGCCACGAGAATTCTAGTTTCTTTCCCTTCCTTTGCCAGGAACCCGCGAAGCACACACCGCGAACACCACCGGTCCCCCGTGAAACTGCGAGATTCGCATGAATAAATTTTCCTGCCCCGGAACTTTCACACTCTTCTATCTCTCTCTCTCTCTCTCTCTCTCTTTCTCTGTCTCTTTTTCTCCCTGGCAGCGTCAGTCTCTTGATCCAAAGGGATCGACGAAGTCCGCGATTCCTCTTCTCAATGCCTTTCTCCTCCCCCTCCCTTTTTTTTTTCTTTTACCAGCTGTTTGAATCTGTTAAACGGGTCATCCATTAACCATAAACTTTCACGATCGCGGCTGGCAAAATGCGAGCCGTGGCTGGCTTCGGTTCTAATAAAGTGTGCCTGTTCAAGTTCAGTCAAGTAGATTCAGAGTCGGGTATGAATTCAGACAAGTAGATTCAACCCGATGTGCGAGTTCCGCGATTCTTTCGATAAGAGTTTGAACAAGTAGGTTCAACCGGCACCTGTTCGGACAAGTAGATTCTGTCGGCGCGAGTCGAACCGACTCGTCGGGCATGAACTGAAATTGCGTTTCGATAGATAGGAGTTCTATGGAGTAATACGAACAACACGAACGTGCATTAAATATATATTTGATATCGTATCACGACGATTCTATCTTCCATCAGGAAACTCCAGTGGTTTCTTCTTTGTATCGATTCTTAGATGCTTGCAGCAAACATTGCACAGTCCATTGCACCTGGGCTCACCGTACCAAGGTTCATTTGCGTTTCGATAATTCCTGCGCAAATTGCGGCGGGAATATTGCACAATGCATAATTCATCGCAAGCACCGTCATATGTCAACATCTGTTTGAAGCTGCATGGGAACCGTGGGTTCGTACGAAGCGTCATGATAGGTAATAAGACATTCTGCAAACTCGGTTCGGCACACGATATCGACGAAAATTGGAAATTACTTGTTGCTGCTATTAGCATTATTTCGACAGAAAAATTTGACAGATCACTCTTCTCTTCCGTAGAAAGAATACTATGGATGGAAAAGTTCATTCGTGCCTATTCTTTCGTTTGGAACTTTTTATTATCACTGCGTTACTTTTATTTCAAAACGAGATTGATATAATTGAATTCAGCCTGCGTGAAGCGACGCTTTTACTACAGAAATTGCAAAATTGCACGCGAGTAAAAGTTGAAAGCGAGATCGATATCTCGTAGTTTAATTTTAATTCGATAACATATGTATAATGGGTGCAGAGCGGCGTTGCATCTGCACGTATAGTATGCTCAATTGACCTATTTAAAACATTTTACGCGCAGCGAAATTTTATACGCTGCACATTT
Source organism: Frieseomelitta varia (assembly GCF_011392965.1). NCBI lineage: Eukaryota > Metazoa > Arthropoda > Insecta > Hymenoptera > Apidae > Frieseomelitta > Frieseomelitta varia. The sequence continues at coordinate 202,325 of NW_025110005.1, read as the reverse complement.
TAGAAGCGAGAAGTGCGCAGCATATTGCGTAAAATCGTTCCAGCGAGGCACATTTTGCTCTTCATGCAGGTCATTTGCTGGCAAACCATGATAATGAAACCACGTTCGATAAACAATTTAATCCATCGATTAACCGTGAAAATCTTTCGGATAATAATTCGAATATCACATTCGAATTTACGCAATTATCATCGTTCCTTCGCATCGTACCCACTCGCAACGTCGATCAAATCGAACGCATCCGTACCGAGCGATTTTTCACGTTTTCGACGAGTGTGCAACAAAAAATAAAAGAACAACGTTCGATTCGAAAAGTCGCGCGCCAGTTTTCATCAAAAACCGAATACGCGTGTACCCGGTTGTTGCATTCGACGAGCTTCGCTTTCTCGCGAAGTTGCAGCAAACGTTGTGCATTCAGAAGAATTCTATCGCGCTAAAGCGTCTTTTTTCAGGATACACCCACCGTGAGAAGTTCCAACGGAAGAATCGTATCGTTCGATCTTTCATTTCGCTTTCCATTCTCTGTTCTTCCGTCTACTACGAGTACAGTTTCTGTGAACTTCGAGGAGAGATATTAAAGGTCCTCGCACACGTTGAAACATGCGACGATGCATGCATCGACTTCTAGGCATGAAAGGTTTCTAGGCATGAAAGAGTCATACTACTGATTCTTCAGTTTCAGCCACGTTGAAACACGTGTTTTAAAACAAAGCCGGCTAACTGGCGGCCCGTGAGTTTCTCCCTCCACTGCATCGATCCCCTCCACTTGTTTAGTAGGGAAATCAACAGATTGAGAGTGGGGCTTATGCAATAGAGTAAGAGTGGTATCAGGAAAGTGGGGAGTAAGAGCCGCCAGTTTGTCGACTATGTTTTAAAATATCGGATCATCTTCCAACTCCAATATTACGTCAATAATAAGGGATATATTAATTTTCTAAAAATTAAAAATTATTATCAATTTTTATTTTTATTTTTTTAAATGAATGTTATTTTTTTAATTAAAAATTAAGAATTAAAAAAATAATATTAATTTTTAAAGAATTTGATAAAAAGATGTGTAATCCAAAGAAACAGATTTTCCAATTCGGAATTACTAAAAGAACTGAAAACGAATGAGTCTAGTGATTATAGAAATTATCTGAAAGGAGAATATCTTTCACCTTTGCTTTGGAATCTATTTCATTCTCTTTTTTCCCCTGGTATTTCATTTCGTTTCGTGTTTCTTTTTTTTCTTTTTCTTTAAACAGAAACTGAGAAACACTATTCGTCTCTTTTACAGTGAAAGATGACCAAAGAAACATCGTTTCAGCGAACTTGGCGAATAAGGCAGGGACAAAGAGCCCCTCCTTTTTCAGGCAAATCCGAGGGACGTGTCATCGTGCGACCGCCCGACTGATTTCACAGGATAAATCTCCCTCGGAGACTTTGGAGATCCGCGGGACTAGCCCGGGGGATTCAGTTTCATTCTTTTTATTTGCCGTATGTTTGGATTCCCGGCTGTCTTATCCCGGTTTTCGGTAGTCACTTCATCGCTGACGCTAATCTCCAAATTGAAAATGATCGCGCGGAAAGAGGATTACCACGCGTTGTTTCTTCTTGCGTCCCTCCCATGCAAAAAGAGAAAAAGAAAAAGAAGCGACGGATAGAAAGATTCGACGACCAAGTTCAATCGAAGTGTGGCTTTCGTTTTTTTTTTTTTTTTTGGTTCGAAGCAAAGTTTTGCTCGGCGATCGGTAACAGTGGATTTTGCCTGCAATCGGCCCGAGGCCCTCGATTTGTTGGAAACACACGTGTGATCGATTCTCTTTCACGGTAAATATCGCGCGCCGCACACTTGTGTAATGGAAATTACGCGGTTACGCGCGGCAGAAGAATCGTCGAGCAGCTACAGGAGGGAAAATGCTTTTGTCGGCGGCGAGTTGCACGCACGCGGCACCAGTCGAATTCTATGCCGGACACGAATTAATTGATGGTCAAACTATTCGACGTACCATTATTTTCTGTCTCGTTCTACGGGAGCATAGTTGCCGAACATTTCACCTCGTTCGCCTCTGCTGTTTAACGATACGTGAAAAGCTTTACCCCCGATGCACAACAGCTGTTTACGAATTTTTGCGAATTTTCCGATAGTTATTCATCTCCTGTTGTATAACATGTTTTCCCCTCCCTCGATTAAAATTTCCCTGACGAGAGAAGTCTGCGCGATTCGATTTTCAGTGTATTGCCAAAAATCGCAAAGATAAATCTTCTTAACCGTATTCCCAATTCTGTAACTTGGGAACGTGACAATGTGCAATATTCGATATTTCTAGCCAATATCTTTAGTACAGAGTATATATATATATATATAAAATTCTTAGCTCAGTTTCGAAGAATATGAAACTTTATATATGTATATATATTTTGAGAAGTTTCATATTCTTCGAAAGTGAGCTAAAAATTTTAAGTAGTTGAACTAAACTGAACTATGTCCTCAATTCGATACAAATATTTGGGCTGTCTATATCGTCGTTTTCGCTTCATTATCACATAATTCTCACTTTTCTTATCTGCATTCTTCCTTTTTTTTTTCTTTCTTTTTTGTTATTTTATGTTTTTGTTGTATACAGATCGTGATACCATTTTCTGGACGTTCGCACTGTCCATAAGTAAATAAATCAGCCGTTTATTTTGAAAGTGGCACGAGTCACTTTGCCTTTCGATCGAGATATTCAAGGATACTTTGCGTTTCAACCTGCCTAGAAAAATCGACGCTAACTTCCAAGAAGAAAGTATATTTTCCTCACAAACGTTGACGGATCGCCACTTTCGAAAATAAATGGCTCGTTCATTTATTTATGGACAGCGAAATATAAAAAAACGGTATCGCAATCTGTATATAAAATATTATGCCCTGATATTCCCTCTTTCCTGGCGGTAATTTTCATTCGGACTGTGGGCACACAATGCCAATTCGTGAGGTACTTCGGTCGTCGTGATTCGGCCAGTGCAAATCTTCGAAGAAGGAAGGAGAGAAAGGAGGCGATGCATCGTTGAAAGGTCGGACGAGCCACTTTTAAAGGGCCACCCAAGAAATAGGAGTGGTCGGAACAGTAGCTTCTTAACCGAACACGATCCTCTTCATCTGTCAGCTTAACCACCTTTCATGTTTCATCTCCTTATACGCGATACTTGGGACTGAGCCACTCTTCGTGAGCGACGCTGCACGCGGCTCGCATCGGCGAATTAAACGGCGAGAAGAAAAAAGCGCCGTCTCTCTTTTTCCGACTTGTTGGACCTCGTTTCGCAAACTTCGTCAGAAAAACACGCATCTGTCTGGCGGCAAGAGCGATTGGTTTTCTCGAAATTTCGTTAGCTCGCCTGATCTCTCACTATTGTCGAGTGAAACGTGGAATTTACCGTGTGAAATTCGAGAGATATGCAGCTTTGCAGTTTGATCTAAATAGAGTAAATCAGTGATAGAACACGAACTACTAGCTGTTTCAATCGCGGCTGTCTACTAAACAGTCGGCGATTAACGCAAACGGCTTTCGAGCATCAATCATTTACGTTCCACAATTACCAGCGATCATTACTCGTCTCGTTGCTAATCGGGTCGCGATCTCGTAACGTCAGCGAGAGCTGGCTCGCGCTTGCCGACGGAATTCCTCGAACCGAAATTAATTTCGCATAATTAACGATTACCAAGCTCAAAGACATTTCAACGAGAAGTTGCAACGAGAGTCGTGAAAGCACGCCACGCGTTATACTTTTTCATTGGTTAATTGGCTCGAAGTCAACGGTCAAACGCGATCAAGCGACGCGAAAAGCTTGCCGGTGAAAAGCTTCTCGATTGATTTCTGAAAACCTGTGTAACCTTTCAAATTATTTACGGCCGTTTCTCTCGCGATTCGTGACTGGAAAATCGAGTCACTTCGTCCCGCTTGGTCGGGGCAAAATGTTTCGAGGAAAGTCGAGCGCGCTGCCCCGGCCCGGGTGATTGAGAAATTCGCGAAAAGCGGAGCCGATCGGTTTAGGCTTTTGTGTGTGCTATGGTTCAATTTCTCCCGGCGCTTTGGACCTTGCACGAATTGGAAAAATAAATAAATAAATAAAACGAGCAACGAGGAAAGTGAAACTACCGATCTTTTGATCCTCTACGTACGGTTTAACCAGAATTTTGCTTGTCCAAGAATCAGGAAAGAATTATGATCGATTGCTGTGCTTCTTATCGTAATCTGAGATCTAGAAAGTAGCTCCATAACAGTTTAACAACTTGAACTCCGTTCGCTAAAGAGTTATGATCGATTGCCTTGTTTTACCGTGATCTAAACTCTAAGAAATAGCTATCGATCTAAATAGATCGTTTAATGTTGATGCGATGTAACATGTATAAGTATCAAAGGAACGCATCAGTTGTAGATGAACCGAAGAACGTGCGATCATTCGTACCAAAATTTACTAAAATTTTTCGTACGTTCAATCACGAATCATCTTATTCGACAATTTTCGCGCGAGTTTTGTATTAACGAAATGCATATAAAATGAAAAACGTATTATTCATGTTTCAAATTTATTAAAATTTTTCGCACATTTAATCACGAATCTTATCCAATAATTTTCGCGCGAGTTTCGTAATAACAAAATGCATCAGTTGTTGATAAAACGAAGAACATATTATTCGTGCGAGAATTTACGAAAATTTTTCGTATTTTTAATTTCAATCCAATAATTTTCATACGAATTTCGTATTAATGAAATATATCAGTTGTAGATGAAATGAACAACGTATCATTCACGTGGAAATTTATTAAAATTTTATCGTACGTTTAATCACGAATCTTGGCCAGTAATTTTCAACTTTCGTATCAACGAAATGTCAATTCAATTACCAATTGTAGATAAAATGAAGAACAATATTATTCACCCGAAGATTTACGTTTAATCGTGAATCTCGTATAATTTTCATATTAATTATCGTGTTAACGAAATATATCAGTTATAGATAAAACGAAGATCGTTCGTGCGATACTGATAAATTGTTCATTGTGCGTTTAATCTCGAATCGTGTCCAATAATTTTCGCACAAACAAATTTCGGTACAAATGATAGATAAATTTATAGGTGAAAGAAAATATATACCTTCGATATCTCTCGTTCGCGTCAACGCATCTCCGTTTCGAGTACGTTCTGTTCGGTGTGATTTCTTTGTGGAAGATGCTACATACGGAGTTTGGTTGATTTCTTGAAAGCTTCGTCCTCGCTACTTCGTTTTCGCTTCTGAGCAACCCGTCCCTTTTCTCGTCCTCCTTTCATCGTTTCTTCTCTGTCGGGCGAACAGAGTCGCGATGGTATGCGCGTTTGAAAGGAGAAACGACACGGTCAGTCGACGAGCGTGAATGCCTGGAAAATTGGAAGGCAGACTCCGTTCGATTTTCCAATGATCTCCTCTCCCTCCCTTGGCATTCTCCTACGAGCCATTAATGGCTCTATTTGCGTCTATTTTTTTCGACCCGTCGACGAGAAAATCGATTATCCAGCAGCGCGGAGAGAAGAGACGGAAGCGATCTCTGCACAAAAGGCAAGAGGAATTATTGCCTTTTGTGATGCGACGTTGTTTTTATCTCCCCTTTCACAACGGCGGCCAGCTTCTGAAATAATATCGTTTATCTTCATCCACGCGAATCAATCGAACTTAAGAATTTAAAAATTGGGAAATGATCTTGATTCGTGTTAACCTCTTACGCTGGAATGGCGTGCCACGCACGTCGAGTATTTTTTATCCCAAATGGCAACGTTTCCTCAGTTTTAAGTACAACATTTAAATGTCACCTAGGCGAAACAAATGTTAAGTTTATTACTTCTTAATAATTTCCATCCAGTGATATTATATATGATATTATACGAGTTGAAAAGAAAATGAAAGCGACGAATTTATTGTCGCGAACCAGTTGCCAGCGCAAGAGATCAAGGATGTCGATCGTGCATCGATCTGCGTATATTTCTTGAAGTTCGAACGATATGGAAAACGAAGAATTATGATTAATGTGGACTATTTTTATTACGTAACAAGGCTTCTACGAAATTCTTGCTCGAATCAATTTTTAGATAGTGGCAATACGAAGAGTATTTTCAAGGTGATCGTCTAAAATTTCTTTCTGTGTTCTTTATAATCTGCTTCAAAAATCTGCTCGAAAATATAAGCACTCTCCAAAAAAAGGATGTTGAATATTCGTGGTTAAAATTATTCAAATAATAAAATTCAATTACTCCAATTTTTTGTTATACAGCGCGAGCCTGATTCCAGCCACGCTGGATCGGAGCACATGTCACAAACACATGTTACGTCCCCTTAACAGTTTGTTTTATTAAGCTTTTCGGGCTTTCGAAACAGTTGAAAAAGTTTGCCGAAAATAGTCCAACCGGAAGCGAAGGTCCGTCACACGTGGAATTAACGTTCGTATCCTTTGAGCTCGACCGAGCTGGGAGCAAACAGAGCTGCTGTAGATTCAAAACCGTCGCCAACTCCGTGTCCCTGTATGTATGTAGAATTACGTACGTAAGTTTTTCGCGACAACTAGTCACTGCCAGGCTGTCCGCGATATGATCTCCGCCCGGTTCCGTGCCGCGCGCTTTTGACTTCCTTTTCCTTGGTACTGCCGGAGAGACAATTGTCCACGCCCGGCGAAATTACACGAGAGGAGCCCGCGCTTTCGACCGGTTCCTCCTCGGCTGCGAAAGCTGGTGGTACGTGTAGCACATGTCACGATGAGATGCGCGCCATCAATCACACGCGAGCAACACGTTTCTCGGAAGCTGAACGCGTCGTTCCCGTTTGCCGCCTGTGGAATCTCTTTCTCACGGCGTGACATTGCCATTGCCAACTGTCGAACGCTCGTTGACGTCTCAATGGCGATTAATGTGTAACCAGCGACGCGTTATTGGATTTTCGTGCATTGGAGAATTCGTACGCGTCCTCGCGTGTCACCGATTTCGAACAAATTTTTTTTTCTTTCACGAAAATGTCGGACTCTCTCTAGTTTCCGAGATATTGGCGGAAAACTGTTGATACCATTACAATGATATTCTATTGGGTTGTCCGGTAAGTTCCGTGCCGATTTTTAAGGAAGCGCAGCACATTGAAATTTCGATATATACATTTGTTGAATTATATAGGGTTTAGCCAATTTTTTTCTACAACCTTTCTCTATATTTCGCGCAACTTGATATTTCATTCTTCCAAATCCTCTCAGGATTATATTATATTATAGATTATATTATATTATATTATATTATATTATATTATATTATATTATATTATATTATATTATATTATATTATTATATGTACACATGTCATTTGTTTTCAATCATTCTGATATATCCGGACCTGTCCTGATCCCACATATCGAAAATCAGCACGAACTTTCCGGAAAACTTTCCCAATATTTATACGTATGTCCATAAAAGTGTCAGAAAATCAGTGGTAGAAGATCACTTGAAAAAAAAAAAAAAAAATATCGATCAAAGCGCTTGCACTGAACAGTGAACACGTCTGTTCGACGTAAACATAGTTGAAAAACCGCGTAGAATTCCCTCAGTGTACAGGTGACATTTAGCGATTCAATTTGCAGGCATTAAAGTGTCGTGGAATTAAGCGAGCCTCGGGAATAGTAGCCTAGGGATCTTGATGGTTTATTGAAGTCGTTCTTCATCTCTGTTGAAGTTCTCCGTTGGAACTTCGATTAATATTTTAATGCAGCCGAGAAGCTAGTGGCTTTATTGCTCGCTCGTCATCGCCTCAAATTGTCCGGGCTCGAATTGAACTTGCTGCCTCCTCCGGGAAGAAATCTTCTCGATAGGAAGGCAAGGAATGATGGCACGGTTCAAAGAATTAATTTCAAGAACACTGATGATGTAACAGTATCGATATTTTGAAAGGAACTACGCATTCTCTCCAAGTTACATTTTAATCCTTTGCACTCGATTGCCCCTTCTGAGGCGACATCGTACTTAAATCTAGCCAATAGCTCGAATTTACTTGCTCTATAATTTGCTGATAATTATAACGAATGTATTTGGTGTTGTGTAATGGTATAATATCTGAACGATGTATAATCTGTTTATCTGAAACAGGCGCTTTGAGTGAAAATTATAATAACGACGTAAGAAGAACAAAAGAGTTTCGAAAGAAGACATTTTTCACGCAATTCGGAATAATTCACATAAACTGTGATTTCTCGTTGCTTCTTACGAAAGTTTAAAAATCGATGGACGATATTATTATTTTTCCAGAGATATTTATGTATCATTAACTCTTGTGTATTATTCTAGCAAATTTTTCCAGAGATATTTATGTATCATTAACTCTGTATTATTCTAGCAAACGCGCGGTGCACGATTGCTTTAAATTTAAACGATAATACACGTTGGAAAGATACAAAAGTATAATCAACAAAATTTCACGTTGAATGACCATTTGAATTTTTGAATATTTCCAATGCGACATAATTTTATTTACGAAGTGATGCTTGGTAGATGATAGAAAAAAGGAATTTGTCAACGAAAGAGTTGAAGTCTGATATATTTAAAATTACATATGGCAAAATTTCACGTTGAATAACCATTTGAACGATTATTTCCAATGCGACATAATTTTATTTACAAAGTGATGCTTGGTAGATGATAGAAAAAAGGAATTTGTCAACGAAAGAGTTGAAGTCTGATATATTTAAAATTACATATGGCAAAATTTCACGTTGAATAACCATTTGAACGATTATTTCCAATGCGACATAATTTTATTTACAAAGTGATGCTTGGTAGATGATAGAAAAAAGAAATTTGTCAACGAAAGAGTTGAAGTCTGATATATTTAAAATTACATATGGCGTCGATGTCGTTCCGAACGTTTCTATTATTCCGTGAAAAATTGACGAGCCACGTTCGGGAAACCTTCTCCTCCTTCTCCCTCTCCCCCTCTTCGGTTCGGAAAAAAGCCAGCTTTCAGGAAAGGTCTTTTGCGACCTTTCGCGTTGTAACGCGCGGGACGTCGATCAAACGGGCGTAAAATGTCCGGATAGCTTCCGGATCGCGGCGAAATAAAATCGGTCCGACCGATTCACCGGTCTCGAAACTGTACGCGGTTCTCCTTTGTCCTCTTCCGGTGGTCTGCGACGAGCACCATCACCTAACTCTCGTCGATCTCCATACGATGGTTTTCCACCTTTACGACACGTTCGATTACCGCTTCCGTCGGCGGTATTTTTACGTATTCCGCTCCTCTTCCGCAAGGAACCACCTTCGCACCCCGGATGTTCCGCCGCGTCACGTGATTGCTGCATGCACAACGAGTTTCCTTCGGGACCGAATTCCCGTAATACCTGTAAAATATCTCGTATACGACGACTCTTTGCCCTCTTTTCTCCGCTCTGGTATGAATGTGTCGCTGCTCCTTTGCAATTTTCTGGTTTCCGTCCGAGAAATCATCTGCCATCGTTGTATGATTGATCGAGTGAGAAACAAGCCCCTTTCCTAATCTCAAACCCGACAAAAAGCAGAATCTGTAATTAAAACGAGTAGAATGTAACAACGTTGTATTTATCGATTTCATTGTGGCATTCATGTCAGTTTGTTTCTTGTCGACTTGCATGGCAATTGTAATAAAATGAGTAATTTCACAAAATTATTATTAAATAAAAAAAAAAAAAAGGAACGTGTGATGTGAAATAGAAAAAGAAATTGTGAGACAGACGGGCTGATTTTGTCAGAAATTCGTCTTGGAATTGAAGATCGTTATTGATTAATTCGATATTGATCAAGCCAATCGTACATGGACGTTGTCGACATTGTTGGCGACCGACCAACAAACACGGCAATAAACAAACGAAGCAAATTCTATGATCCTGTCGAAATTGCCAACGCGTAGAATGCGGCAACGTCGTATTTGTCGGCTGCATTGCGAGATTCAAGCCAGTTTGTTTTCTGCTCGTGTTTGTTGGACGATATTTACGAGAGAAATGAATAATTCGCGAAATAGAAATTGCGAAAAAAATGAACTGAAATTTTGTCAAAAGTTTGTCTTGGAAATCGTAGATTGTTACTGATTAATTCGATATTGATCAAGCCAGTTGCACGTAGACAAATTCTAAACAAACGATTGCCAAATTGCCAACGAGTAAAATCCGACAACGTTGTATTTGTCAATTTCATTGTGAAATTTAATTTGTTGCATCGATTGTACGACATTTATAAAGGAAATTATTAATTTCTAAGATTAATTTGTAATTTCGCGAAATTTTTAATTTATGAAATAGGAAACGAAACTGTGAAACAAATGATTTTGTCAAAAATTCGTCTTGAAAATTGTTGACCGTTATCGACTGACTGGACGTTGACACTGTCGTTCGATCATGATCATTTTTGTCATCTTGTACGACACTTAATTAAGACGCGAAGATTGCAATTTAATTACTCAAAAGATCCCCCGATTCTATGGGAAAGTTACGCTCCGCTTCGTCTATGGAGGCAGAAAACAAGGGGAAACAAGATAGGAAAAATTGGCCGGTCGTAAAGCGGGAAGAAAATTTCGGCGACGGGGGTAAAAGCACTCGGAGGACGGCGTAATTGTAGCTTGATGAACGCCGTTACCCGAGCGTGGCTATTCACCGAGCGACTTTTAACAGAGTGAAAGAGAGAGAGAGAAAGAGAGAGAAAGAGCTGCAACTCCTTTTCGTCCTGTAATCAGACAATTTTCTCTCAGTTGCCGGCGCTGTACGTACGCTAGCCGGGTCTGGATGTTATTGACACCCTTATTTCTTCCTCTTTCCTTCCTCCCGAGGATCCTCGTAAGTATCGCGCCACCTCAATTACTCGAACGTCTATTATACGGAAGGATTGATCAACCGGACACCTTTATCCTCCGAGCGTGTTTCCACGAGTGAAACTCCATCAATCCAATTTCGTTCACCCGAAACCAACTACACTCTCCGTCCGGTTGATTCTTCTATTTATCTTCAGGCTCGATCGGTGGATCGCTGACATAACGTATGGATAGCTATCGATTTATCTGGTTATTATCCTCGAAAGTGCCGATGATACGTATCGATGAAAAGCCTTCGACGCTTCATCGTTTCGTTTTGCAACGTTTTTCTTTCAAGGTGGCAAAATATTGGCGCAAGTACGTCGCAAGCGTTTAGAAAGAGAAAAAAGTTGCGAATGTTGGAAATACAACACTGCGTACGAGCTGTTTCGCATCTCAAATTTTCCATCGGAGCAAAAATTTCATATACACCACTCGGATCGATTCCTCTTCGTTTACGAGATATGGACAGAGCTACGTGTTCATTGAAATGGGATTTCTTTTGCACTGGGTTGTACAAAAACGAGGATGAATTTAGATAGAAAATCTAATACACGAAATGAATTGCTAGCAATAATCAAAGTGACTGCTGTTACCATCAATAACAGTGGACGTGATCCGCACGAAAGCATGCTTAATTGCGTGCATAGAGACAAGAGACGACCATTTTGAACAATTTGTGCAAATCAATCTGGATTAGTATAAAAGTAATTTGAAATAAACGTTTGTCATTGAAAATTAAGTAACTTGTACGTATCTGGTTATTTGTGACCCATATTACTTTCCCTCTCACATCTCGAAAACGAGATATGTATAGCATTTTCTGCTCAAAAATGATCTTCCAAACGTGTTGGCAAACTCTGACGCCTGGAATACTCTCTATACAGTCAAATGTTTACGGACGATATTGCGAAGAAGATTGCGAATGCGGTAAAAAAGGAAGAAAAGAAAAACGGAAAAGGCAATGGAATATTGATTTTTAGCGCAGAACAAACCGCTTTCGGCATAACAACGTTTTTTCTAGGGCTAATGAATGGGAGGCATTGGCTTTTGAAAGGAGAAGCAAGAAAGAAGACGAGAGGTACAAGACGAACGCGGATCTCACGGCACCCTGTAGACCGACTCTGTAATCGATACAAAAGCTTTCTCGTATTAAGAGGAAATAACGATGTCGTTCAGAGCGTTCTGATAGTTATTTTCATAGCGTTGCGTTCGTTTTCCCTTCGTTACTCGAGGGGAAACTCTTCTCGAGCACGATCGGAGACGCCGTTTCCTAAGACTTTCTGCTTCTTATCTTATCGATTGTTACACTCGTTTCGATCGAATTAGAATGTACTTTTGCTCGCTCGAATCGTATCGCGTACAATTCCAGAGTATTTGAAAGTACAGATTCGCGAGGTGAATTCGTGAATTTAAAGCGTCCAAGAATTAAAAAAAAAAAAAAGAAGAATAAGAAAAAGAAGAAGTTTCATCTCGAGAACGATCGGAAGACTATCGGTGATTTATCTTTCTGTGGGCCAAGCGTTCGTTCGACGTAATTAAAGGGGCGAACGGAGGAAACGAAGGATTTTTATGAGAATCGTGGCTCTCTCTCCTCGGCCGGCTTCCAACGACTCTGGCACGAAGTAATTTAGGTTTAACGAAGAAAGGTCGAATGTACTTCCGATGAGATAGCAGACCTTATTTCGCCAGCTGTTAATTTTACTTCCGTTAATTCGCTCGCAGTCGTCCGGTCTACGGATGCCCCTACGGTGCTATTCCCTCCCTGCCCCCGTTGTAAAATCACCGAGATTGAATTATTCGCCACCTCTCTTGCTCAATTCAAAATAATTCTCGCTCCTTTACAACGTCGTTTTACGTTTTCTCAATTATAATTTTAGCACGAACTTTTCCGTGACAATCAGAAACTCGTATTGAAGAAAGTCAAAGAGACAGAGAGAGAAAGAGAGATTTACTTTATTTTATCTCTGATCCTTGCCTTTCGGCTTCGGATGACTTCCGGTTTTTTTGTACATAGTTACAATGTCGTCATTAGATTACAATTCCCCCTTTTGCCCAAAAGTATGAAACTAATATAATATCTATATATCAAATACAACTAATTTTTAGTGATTAAAAATAACTAAACTCAGCTGACTGTTTCTAACGTTACATTGCTTTACCCTATAATTATAAACGTAAAAAGACAAAAGCAAAAACAAAACGAGCTAAATAATACACTTGATGATAAGCATAAATTAACGAAAAATGAGAGAAAGAGATTTACTTTATTTTATCTCTGATCCTTGCCTTTCGGCGTCGGATGATTTCCGGTTTTTTGTACATAGTTACAATATCGTCATTAGATTACAATTCCCTCTTTTGCGCAAAAGTATGGAGCATAATATCTATATATCAAATACAACTAATTTTTAGTGATTAAAAATAACTAAACTCAGCTGACTGTTTCTAACTTTACGTTACATTGCTTTACCCTATAATTATAAACGTAACAAGACAAAAGCAGAAACAAAACGAGCTAAATAATACATTTGATAATAAGCATAAATCAATGAAAAATGAGAGAGAGATTTACTTTATTTTATCTCTGATCCTTGCCTTTCGGCTTCGGATGACTTCCGGTTTTTTTTTGTACACAGTTACAATGTCGTTAGATTACAATTCCCTCTTTTGCCCAAAAGTATGGAGCATAATATCTATATATCAAATACAACTAATTTTTAGTGATTAAAAATAACTAAACTCAGCTGACTGTCTCTAACTTTACGTTACATTGCTTTACCCTATAATTATAAACGTAACAAAAGCAGAAACAAGACGAGCTAGATAATACATTTGATGATAAGCATAAATTAACGAAAAATGAGAGAGAGAAATTTACTTTGTTATTCCAACGTTTCGCGTGCACAACGTTGCCACGCAGAGACCGAGACGGCGAGAGATCCTACGTAATCAAACGGACTCGACGCGCTCTTCGACGATGGAACTTGGACGACGACGTTCGAGAACGTCGCCGGGCTGTCGAGTTATTTGCGTTCGCGCGAACTGTAATGGCCCACGACGAGCAACCAGGAATATAATGAGTTTACGTACACCGGCGAAAATAATGGTCACGACGGGGCGCGGATTCGTGTACGCCGGGCTCGTTAAATTAAAACTTTCGCGACCGGTTCCTCGTGACTGCTGCGCACAACAGCGGACAAAGGAGATCGCGTCAAAACGATGAACTCGTGATTTTTTTTTTCTCCTTTTCCCTCTTCCTCTCCTTCCGTTTTTCCGTCTGCCTCGGAGAAGTTCTCCGTCCATTTCGTTCGTAATTCCGATCCGAGGGAAAAGGGAAATTGCTGACGCGGGAATTTCACGATTCATAAGATATTCGAACGAGCGATGATCGCTGAAAGAGTCCTACTATTCGAGAGAAATTCCGAAAGGGAAGTCGGCATTGATTATATTCTCAAGAATGCGCGTGCTCGACGGGGGTCGTTAAACCCCTCCCCCCTCCCCCTCTCCTCCCTTGATTTACACGGCACGACGAAACGGAAGAAAGGTGTGCACGAGACCGGGACGCGTGCATTTCCGTCGCTCGTTTTCTTTCTTCTTCTCTATTCGGATTTATTCCAGCAAAATACGGAAACTAATTATTCGCAAGAACAGCGATATCGTTGTGGAACGCTTTGACAAAGGTCAGACAGGCAGGCATTCTAACTAGCTGATAACTACAGTTATATTCGTTACAAAGTGCAAAGGAAGGGATTACTTAGAAATTCCTTGTTCGTTAATATTAATATTCAAACACTAAATGTCGAGACTGTTATAATTTTGCAAGAAGGAAAAAGGAGAAACAAAAGGTTCGATGCTCCAAGCCACTACTTTCAAATCGCGTCGTTCGTTTTATTCTGAAGTGACTTTTACATCGTGCAGCGGGTGGGTTAAGTGGAGATACTTTTCCTCCCAAAAGTGCTATAAATTGTCTTGGAATAAAACGAAAGTGGAGGCTTCTTTCAGCTTTAGTGCGAGCCCGAGTTTATTATCGTACGATTTCTCTTTCAATAAAATAATAATACCTAATTGATAGGAGTCACTGTGTCTATCTATCATGCATATTATCGTTTGTCAATTGTAAAAAAAAGTAGGAATCTACAGATGCATTGAACGATGATTGATTTTGGCAGGAGAGCTAGTTGCAAATGAAGGAATTAGGAGAAACGCGTATTAATCTCCGCGTTATTAATCGCGATGGACCAGGAACATTATCGGAGTTCGATAAGGGTCGTTTAAAGTGAGGTACTAGCATCGCTATATCGATCGAGATAAAAAAAAGTCCCCCGGCATTTTTTTCGCGCGAAATATTACAGCGACCGTATCGGACGCGTTTATACGAGTAAAAGACCTACTGTGGTAGCTTTTCCTTTGTAATTTCACAGAAATTCTAAAGCATGTTTTCCAGCCATAATGGAGGCCGAGGGTCGAACGCTATTTTATTTTATTTGACGTTAATTGGCCGCCGTTAAATTTTCCGTGCGGACAATTTGTGCACGCGAATTCGATTAACGACGCTCTCGGGGGAGAGAGGTATTTCGGGCCGGATGCATAACGGCCGACGATGACATCGCAGGGGCAATATTTTGGCAATTGGTTGACGCCGCGCGAGGAAAAGAAGAGGGAAATAAACGAGATATTTGCGTACGAAATGTCAATTATCCATTATCTTCCGTTTGTTTTTCATCGCCCGGCGCAAGCAAATTTCGATCGATTTTAATTTAATTATCAAACAAATATCGTACGGACAACACCTACGTTCCGAAGGCTAACAGGGGAATTAATTCTGTCATGTTGTTGCAGACAAACAGTTTCAAAAAAAAAAATATTTGAACATGATTACACCTTGCTTACAATTAGAGGGCGTGGAAGATCACCTCTCCCTGATGATTTGAAAAACGACACGTCGAGATAATTCCACGTTTCAACCTCTTGACATACGAATTAAACGAAACTCGATGCGACTGTTCGTGTAAACTTCGCAAAGATAATTAATTTTTATTCTCTTACATTCATAAAATGTCACAAACGCGATAATGAAGTTGTAAGTAAAATTAATAAGAAATTAGGAGGGGACGAATTAATAATTCCTTTGGGTCCTTTAGCAAACGCACGAGTTGTCACTGTATGCGCCAAGGTGTTAAATCGATGAACATCTTGGTCCCTGCTTGTTAGCACGCGGTACGTGTTGTACACCGCGACTTGTGAATGGTAATGACGCGATCGCGACGCCTTTGTCGGGTCGGCAATGTCGTTTCAGTCGTTAAAAGCTTTTCGTGGGCGTTTTCGATCCGGATTCTGGGACAATTTGCCTGTGGCGATTTGAATCCGGAACGCGTCGAAGATCGTCCTCGCCTGTTTTGGGTTGCATCCCGGCTGATGCTTTTATCTCGAGGAACGATTTGTTGAAGTCCTCGCGCACTTTTCCCTCCATTTCACTGCTGTCGAATTTCCGCCGGGCTTTAAGTCGTAAATAACGCGGCGAACGAACGCGGATCCAGGTCCGGAAAGGAATCGCGCGCCGCATTATTTACTCGCGAGCAATTGAGAATCAACGTTCTGGCTTTCACGAGAAATTGAGAAATGTGTGTGGCCTGTGAATCGTTACGCGTAACGCTCGTTTCATCGATTCGTTTCTTTGGTTGTTTTGTTTGCTTTGCTAGTGGACCGAATGAGACGAAAATTATTCAATTAGTCAATTTTATTATTTAATTATTTAATTATTTTTATTCTTTATTCCGTATTCTCTCTTTCTGCATTCGTTCTACCCCCGTTTCTCTAACGTGACTAACTGTTGTTACAGCCACAATTTTATTCCACACTAATAATTGTAGCCATATTTCTCCCCTAGCAAATATATATTACTTTGGAATTTTCAGAATAGCTTCGTAGTCATTCGCAAATCAACATTACTCCTCGTAGTAGAAAGCACACCGAGTCGGCCGCGACTTTCTTCAGAAGCAGAGCATAATCGTAAATTCCTTCGCAGAAATATAGGAAGCAAAGAGGGAGAGTTTGTAGGCACTTTTGCAACGTTCCATTGCCCATCGAGGTATCTTGAGCGGCCAGTGTGTAACGAGTGTACGCGCGAGAACGAGGAATTACGCACGTACGTTATTACGCTCCGCGTGTAACGTATTCCAAACATGCACAGAATGCACCGATAACGTTCTCCTTATTCAGTACGAGGCCACCCCCGCCGTAGATATGACTCGGCGACAATAGAACCGAAGGTCGTTAGACTATTTTACATTATCCTCTCGCTAGTTGACCCGTTTTATTTTATTTCAATCCTGTTCCAATCTTGCAATCTCTTTTTTCCCCTCCTGCCTCAACGCAATCACGTGCTCGGCCGTATTGTGCCGTCGCAAAGAAAAACGCGCGAGAAAAAGGAAAAGGGAGGAAAACTGTATTTTATCTGGCGGTTGCTTAATGTACTCGCTCGTCAGTAGACTGCAGATTTATATTCTACCGTGGACAGGTAAAGAAATGGGAACTTTAACGGAGATCCGTTTTATCTGCTAAATATCACGGCTAATGCCACGGCACTGACATATGCCGCGTATATTTGCACATCACGTCGAGTATCCTGTGTCTTTAAATTTATTACGTAATATTTATGTTGCGCCAATTTTTTCAAGTACTTGGTACAGCGGGTCAGAAAAGCATTGGCGATATCATTATGAAAAAATGAATCATCTATTTTCATAAATGATTCACTTCGTCAATTTTCAGTAATGAGATTTTTTTATACGATAATAATAAAGAAATGTAAAAATTCGGAGTCAGAAAAGTATCGACGCATTTTCAATTCCGGTATTTAATCACGGCACTCAATGACGGAATGTTAGTAGAAAAATGGTTAAATATTTTGTCATGATTTTGTGAGTAAATGTACTGATATACGGAAAGGACGCTATATTTCAAATATTGAAAACTAAACTAATTGTTACTATAAATAATATTAAATACATAATTAACATTCTAAAAGTAAATAATAGTAATAAATATTTTAAATAATAAACCATTAAAAATATTTTGTATTCTGTTCAAAATACGTTAATGATACTTTTTCTATCAATAAGGATACCCCTTTTTTTCAAATTTAATAAACATTGCCATCTAGTGACAATAATTAAAAAAAAAATTAATTTAAATAGAATAAAATTTTATACAGTATCAGAAAACGACATTGGATATCTCTAATATTATTGCGTAACTCATTATTGAAAATTACTGTACTTTTATATTATATAACGAACCATTTGTAAAAACAGATTTTGTTAACGTATCATTTGTTGCACAAAGACATATTGCAACTACAAAAATATTCTCCACTGGCACACTCCATTATATCTCCATATTCCAGGAAGAAACTTCCTCGCTGTTAATTTTCCTTATTGTATTTTAATCAATGCGGCTACCTTGTGGGGAATCAATCGCCTTATCGTGCGTAAGAGGCTTTCCGCCACCTCTTGCTTTCCGGCGCGCGAACGAGCTTGCATTTGGGAAAACCGCCTCTTGGAACTGCTCGAAAGGTGTTTCCAAGCTATTAAGCAGAGCTTCGATAAACGAACATCCCGACATAATAGACCACCCATCGCTTTTTCCTCTCCATGTCCCATGTCGCGAAACAAACTGGATCCAAAAGGTTATTGCATTTCCTCTATGATCCTCTGTGATCCTCTGTGTAATGCGGGAAAAGGGGAGAACGCGAATATGTCGCCTGTCGAATAAACGTCAACTGAACAACACACAGTGATAAGTTGGAATATGCTTTCCCTTCCCTTTGTGTCGCCATGTCGGAGACAAGCAGCCCTTGCGAGCTGTTACACGTAGAACCGGTAAACGCGTAGGCGTGGCCTTCGGTGAAAATAGAACGACCGAAAAAGATTTCGTTTACGATGATTGACGGTCGTTGGTGCAAATACTTCAAACGTGGAAACATCTATCGAGGAGGCACTTTGCGAATTTAATTGAATCTACGTTGAAGAAGATTGATGTGTATCGATGGGGTGCAATCAGTTGAAATTGATTCTAAAAAAAAAATATCACTTTATATATTTTTCGTGAGGGTTAAGTGTATTTAAATATTTCTAACCTCTATTTTCGTGTCATTTCGCTCTCGCATCTCCGCTCGCCTGAAAAGAAGACACGAACAAGAAATTGACAGCAATTAAACTCCCCTGTTTCAATGAAAATGCTGGTCCATATTTACCCGAGACTTTTCGTTCCAGTTTCAACGAATCCGTCGATCGACTATGCTAAACGCAGAGAGAAAGAGAGAAAGAGAGAGAGAGAGAGAAGGATCGATGATCGGAGAAGCTTCTTAGTTGTCGCGATCGAGACGTCTACACTCGCGGCCTATTGACGTGGAAGCGTCCACGAAGTGTCACCGTCCTCGAATCTGGGTTAACGATCGGCTGCAGTTGCCCCGCGGTGTAGCTCGAGAAACCGAGAGAAACGAGTCAGAGGGAGAGAACGAAGATACAGAGACAGACAGAACTCGATGAAAGAATGAAAGAAGGAAAAGAAGCTGGTTGACGGAGGTCAGAGGTCGCGAGAAGGAGTCGCCTCGGAGGGGGATGGCTGTAAGATTGCGCGTTCTCGCCGTTCGAAGGCTCATCGATCGGTTGCCACCGCGTTTCCGGCGAGCAGAGGCCATCGTTACTCGGACAAAGGCTCAAAGCTTTCGCGAGAACGAATTCTGTAACTCTTCCGTGAAGCTCTTACCGACCCCTTCGGACGTCAAATGGTATCAGCCGTTTATGAAATGGGATAGGTTGGCCCTCGCTGAAATTACCGGGAAGAGATTTTTACGACTCCTCCAAATACCGTCCTCTCCCACGGAAAGGTAACTTCGTAGCTTTTCATGTTGTTGCCCTTTCCCTAGTCCTCCGCGAAATTGGCGGACGATCTTCTCTGGAAGACGCGTAAGGTTTGAAAGGGTAAAAGAAATTATACGGTTTTGCGTCTGTCTTTTTTTTTTTATCTTTTCGAATGGCGCGCGATATTTTCTTTTCTATTCGTCTGTTAGTTGGAATCCAAAATTTTGAAATATTTTATAAACTTGAAACACGTTAAAAAGAGACAAAAGCGGGGAGAACTCTCGAGGCTAGTTACACTTGACAAATTGAATGACAGAAGGGGAACAAAGTGTCGAAACTTATATACTCGATTTGGCTTATCTCGAAATTTTTTTCGCGCCGAGTCGATGGTCGATTTTATTTCAGTTGGTCTCGGGCACGAGGTGCAGAGCCGCGTTTCGCAAAGTAGTAAAAGTTCATGGTTGGTTCGAAGTGTAACTATAGCGGGTGATAACGTATCTCGAAAAGCCGGTGCTTTCGAGATCTTGAGAAGCTAACTCTCCTCGTTGCCGGAGCAATACCTACGTTGCCTGTTGTTAAATATCCTTTCTTCCAGGCTCCGAGTAAAACGCGAGTAAAATATTCCATTCGATTTCCACCGTTATTTTATTCCCTTCTGTCGCTCGAGTGATCTTCCAAGCTTACTGCGTATCGCGAACAAATGGCAAAATCGCGGGTCGTACGTATTCAATTAATTTTCTTAAAAATACCCGCCCGTATCGCTTGATGAGACTTCTTTGTCAGCGCTGCCCCTATTATTCCCGCTACCTTAATGAGCTACCTTCCCTCGCTTTATTTCCATTATAACGAAAAAAAGAAAAAAAAAAGAAAGGGAAAAAAGAAAAAGAAAAAGATTGATCGATGTTGGCAGAAGAAAAGGTGATTAAACAGTTTTGAAACGACGAACTTTCGAATTCTATCGATTATCGAGCATCTGTCTCGAGTTTGCAGTGAAATTTTCATCAGAGCAGAATTGTCACGCTGTGTATATATGCTATGACTGAAAGATTTCCGTGTCAAGTGCCGAAATACTTTCCTCAGCCTCCGGTAATTGCACTCCGTCGCGTACAACTGAAATCTATTAATCGGAGAAAACCACTCGAGAAACTCCTCGCGCCACCACTCGATTCGACCGTCCCTCTTTCTCTCCTACCATCAACTTTCGCAACACGCGGCGATTGCACCAGCCTCGAACAACCTAGCAATCACCCGAAATATTATTACAGATCGTCTTGGCCCGTTTTTATCTGGTCCAATCAACCGTAAGGTCGCCAAAGAAGTTATCGACGTACATACAACGGCGGTCGGCCGTCGACTTGTTAAGCATTCGCCACGCTTCACGGGTCTTCCGCTCGATCTATCCGAGTATCCGCGAGGATTACGCTTTCGATAGTCGGCGGTTTCTCTAACGAACCACGCACGCGGATCGCTTTAATCGCGCTGGATCGACGCCGGAGAAGCACAAGATACGTTGCCTTACACAGCGCGCACGCTTGCCGATTGTTCGCCGATCGTCGATTGGAAACGCGTCGCGGCACCAAATTGGTCGAAACGAATCCTGAAACGTTCCCTCCTGACGTAATAACTGTCTGTTCTCGTCGATTCAGTCGCCAGCTTCATCTCTGGAACGCAAATGCTCATTGCAACGACCGTCGCTTTACGATCGACGAACTTGATGGCTGCCCGATCGTCAAATCCCCTCAGTGGTTCAACACTGAGAATCAATCAGATGGTACGGTTGATGGAAATTGTTTCCTGTTCCTGCTCGCAAGTGAAACAGTTAATTTTAACGATCTGACGGGAAGTGTGTAATCGAAGCAAGTGGTTTGTAACGTGTAATTAGAGAGAGTGTAATGTAGATTAGTGATACCCATAAGTAATTTCGTACAAAATTTTATTTCATTTTAATTTGTAGTATAATCTCCCATCTTTCTGACAAACTGTCTGTAAAATTGTTTTTTTTTTTCTTTTTTTTTGAAATGACGGTGAAGACAAACAGGTCTTCCAGATTTTATACCGCCCAAAAAATTTGAAATCAGCGTTCTTAAATTTGTTAAGCCAACGCTGACATTTCCTGGTACCCAAGGTTAAAAAGCATTTGTGGCACTAGTGGCATTGCGGGATGCTTTCGAAACTCATAAAGCATCAAATATATAGTATGGAATTTATCCACACTTTGCACTTCCGTTCATATACGATTCACTCAAATTTTTTCAAAATTTATAGGTTATGCTATACAATAAGTTAAATTACTAGATGTCACTAGATGGCAATTAAATTGATTAAATTTGAAAAAAATGACATTACTTACGAGTACCCCTAATATCATTTGAACCGGTGAATTATAATTTTACGATTTTAGACAGATTTAATTAGTCGATGATGTAATTTGTAAAATTTACTCGTGAAATTCGGTCTGTTCCATTAGCAGGGCTGTAACTATTCCGCAAGGGAATTTATTAATGATGGTAATTTGTAACTCGTGATACGTAGCTTTGAGGCATAAATACCATTCGGCAGCGGGATCACATTATGGAGGCCGTGGAATTGAATTTCGAGCCATTCATCTTTGAGCGTGGTATTATTTGACATATAGTGCTGGAAATAATATATCGCTGATTGGCATCGGCGTATTAATTGGTTGCGATTTCAATCGCCATTAAACTTTCTAAATGGACGATGATTTGAAACGTTTTGGTAACTCGAAGCGGTTAATTCGTCTGATCGAAGTGATTTATTGTTTATTGCTGGCAAATCGAATCGGCTGGGACAGGATTCAAACTCTCGCTCTCTCTCTCTCTCTCTCTCTCTCTCTCTCTCTCTCTCTCTCTCTCTCTCTCTCTCTCTCTCTCTCTCTCTCGGTATCTGTCATTTGCCGGCTGAATGCCTCGGCCGATTAAACTGTTCCAATCGGCCACAAATCCTTTTTCTGTAAGCTTGATATTGACAGTACAGTTATCTGCACGCTGACATATATTTAATAAAGCAGCACAAACCGGGGGAAGATAAAGGGACGCGAGAGATGTAATAAATAATGAATCTCTTCCTTCATTCTGTAATATATTAAAATATTTATTCAAATTTTTTATGATGGTTTATGGTTGTGCGACGAAAATATAAAAGTAACGTGAAAAGTATTACGAAAAAAAAATATATATATATGTATGTATATATGTATCGTTGCAAATTTTTTATCAAATTTTTTAGATTTACTAGTTCGAGCGTGAAAATTACGACTTTTTTCACTCTCTAGTATTAAAATACGTAATTTCTAATATTTAAAAAACGTAAAAAATAATACCAAAATATGTATCATTTCAGAATTTATCAAATTATATATATCGTTGTAAATTTTATCAAATTTTTAAGGTTTATTAAATCGAGCGTGAAAGTTATAGCAAATAATGAATCTATTTGTTCATTTTCTACTTAAAATTAAAATACATAAATTTGTAATATAAATGAAAAAAATTAAAAAAAACGTGAAAAATAGTACGAACATATATATACAAATATATCATTTCGAAATTTATCAAATTTTTAAAATTTACCGATTCGGGCTTCACCGAGCCCAAAAAGGTGCAACTTTCCATGATTATCGAAAGATAATCGTACACTCGATAGAAAAGCAAAATCACGGTCTGCGTTTCGTCTATTCCCAATCCGATAAATTTCATCTTCTCTGTATCTAATAACAAGCACAATTCGCACCAGTCTATGTATTACCAGTCTAAGTATCAGCCGATCTCGGAGCTTCTCCCTGCATCCGTTACGTAACGAATCGAGCAAACAGGTTGTTCGAAATCTTATCCGTCGTCGTTTATAATTGTCAGAATCGTCGACGAGTCGCCGTTGGATCGACCAAGAAGAGAAACGAGCGTGGAGAGGGAGCGAGCGAGCCGGCAATTTGGAAATTGCACGCTTCGAGGCGAGCGTACGGGAACTTTGGACGAGGGGGAAACTCGATCTAACATTGATTATTCGAAAGTTGCGAATTCGCAACGGTTGAAACGGCGTCGATTTATTCGGCGGAAGTGCTCGGACGGGCATACCGGTGGAATGCTGGGAAAATGGAGAGAGGAAAGAGGGGGAAGAGGAGGGGAGGGGGGGGGGGAGGACGAAGTTGACATTGCAATTACACGAACGTCGATATAGGGTTGCAAAATTAATTTAGCGACGAGCTAAAACGCTTTGGAGCTCTTGTTCGCTATCGCTTCGCCGGCGATTCTATCCCGGGAAAACACGCGATAAACTCGTTTTCGCCGTGGGATGATTTAATTCTAATTCCGGGATTAACCACTCCGACCCAGCATAATTCGCGCGTGCATGCACTCTCGTTTTCCTCCGGTGGGATGGTATTGTGAGAAGTATCGAAACGCTAGCCGAATGTGTTATAATTCCGATAATTCTGTTATCCAATTATTCTGTTGTTTTAGCGGCGGGCGGTGCCTCGCTAATCTCGTTTTCGAGATTTATAGAAACCTAGTAGTGATTAGATCTCGCGTAACGAGAAAACAGGCCCCCGAGGTTAGAAAATGGCGGAGAAACGTACAAACGCGTCCTCGAAGACATCCTCGGTTTCGACCTGCATTTAGTGCATGCTTCGTAACTTCGGGTGACTCGAGGCGCAAAGGAGTAGCAAGTCGACGCTAACGAAGATACTAAAAAGTTCGTTTCACCCAGCGAATGGCTGAAGATGCAATTAAAAATGGATGAAAGTGCAAATGATTGCAAAGCGGAACGAACCGTTTCACCGAAAATTCCTTCGTCCGTTCAACCAGTCGTGTTTTTCAATTAGATCCTCGAACGTACACAGGGTTCAAACGAATTCATTTCGCGTTGCAGAGGAAAATCTTTCTGTCTTCAACTTTTTCCATTAGCCACTTTCTCGCCTCTCTCTCTCTCTCTCTCTCTTTCTCTCTCTTTTACACCGTGAGCCCTGTCCTCGTCTGAAAAGTTTCGTCGAGCGTGTCTTTTGACATGGAAAAAAAGTAGTTTCCTTCCGCGAGGAAAAACACTCGCTCCCCCCTCCCCCCAAGAGGGTTACAATCCGAGAAGAAATTAAACCGGTAATGTTATTTAGGCGAAAAACTGAGGCGTGAAAAAGCGAGGATCGCGCTCAGCCTCGCGCGACACGGTCGCCTCTGCTTCTCTTTCTCGCTTCCATTCGCTCGCGCGCCCCGCCATTATACGACGCTGTAAACTCTTTGTACAAGTTGCGTTCACGGTAGCGAATTTAATTTACTCTCCCCTATCCCCTGCATTAAGCGTGCAGCGCGCGTCCGCGTCACCGAACCCATTGTACCAGCTATGAAAACACGTATACAACGCGTACCTAGTGGCTGGCCAAACGATCGCTCCAGAGGTATACACCTCGTATACGAGACGTTTCTTCGGTGATTAACCGAAACTTCCTCGAACCTTTGAGCGTGCTTTTGAACTTGAAGGTTTGGCGAGTTTCCCGCGTACGCTCGCCGCAGGAAGAGCTCGCTCCACGAGCAAGCGTTCTCTCAATTTGTAATTTAGTGATGGAGCGGAATGCAAGCTTCTTTTTCTTTTTTTTTTTTTTTATGAGAATCGTGCAATGTACAAACGAACGTTCCAAAGGTTCCGAAAATAAGTACTTCCCTGGAGCGACTAAATTTTTCTGCTTAACCCTCGAATAACCGACGTAAATGAGGGATTCGGCGAGCCGACACCGGCTCATTTTTGACCCATAGCTGAATTTTTACTGTACTTGTCTTGCACCTAACTTTCTGGTACAGGATGTTATCTAACAATGTTTGTAATATGGGAAGGAGAGGAGTTTGTTCAAAAAGTGTAAAATTCTATAAACATATTTTTTGGTCATGTGCACTGCGTTACGTACATGTTCTTTGCATATAAATTTCTAAACATTTGGCACGTTTGGTACCATAGATACTATCATTGCCTATACATAGCATCAAGTTCTGGGTCAACGGTGACTCAGTGTCGGCTACGCGAGGGTTAAACATCGGCTTGTACGTGTACACACACGTCGAAGGATAAATCGACCACTGCTATCTCAGGCGCCGTGCGCTCTTCCACTTACGTGCGTGGCCATCTTTTTTCTTTTCTTTTTTTTTTTCCATCGATGGAAAGAATCGTAAGGCGACGAGCGTGCGGAAAGCGATTCCACGACCGTGAATTTCATCGAAACGAGGGCATAAATAACAAATCGGCGACACCGACGCGTATCTGGCTCCCGCTGGGCTGAATTTCACCCCGGCCCCGATAATTAATCGATATCGTGAAATTACGAGCTCGATATTATACCAGCACTCTCGCGCACGCATACAATGTGATACAACGATCGAGGAGCCGCTGGTGGAGGATCGAGCCACGCGAAAGACCTCGGGATTAATGAAGATGCGGCAGCGAAATCCAAAGATGCAATTACTGACAGAACAAATCGGGGGGTAATCTTGATTACGATCTACATCTGCTCCCGTACGTAACATCTCGGATTGCTAATTAATCGAGGTCCCTCTCTCTCTCTCTCTCTCTCTCTCTCTCTCTCTCTCTCTCTCTCTCTTTCTTTCTGCTCTTGCTTCATCGACGTTTGTTGCTCTTTTACTGGTCCACCTGGCCGCGCGAGGTATCGAGACGTTATCTTTTACATTAATACCGTAATAAACCAAGCAGAGGCGTTCATCGACAGTGTGTACCACGGTGCAAAAACCGACCACCGTATGTTCTGGAATCTCGCAAAAAACGACCGAAGACACGCGAAACAGCGTGGCTACGACGTGTTAACACAAGGAATGCAGTCCAATTTTTGCGCTAAGCGCAAGCTTGGCAAGTCGCCATCTACGTGCGCGTCATTTCATATCGGTCCTTTCCTCGCTGATCTCTTTCCTTATCTTGTCCACCCTGTCTTCCCCTTCTCCCTTCCCTGCCCTTCTTTTCTATTTCCCGCGCGCGGTACGAAACCCGCGTGTTGTTTCTATTCAGTTCGCGTCCTCTCGCGATGATATCAAAGAAACGCAGATGCCTTCTCGCGATAATTCCCCTCTCGTGACAATTTCGCGCGATTGGCTGGGCCACACCTCCTCTTTTAATGTTGATAATTTCTTTCGTTCCGTTGCTTTTTCATTCGCGCTTCTAATTAAAACGCGCTGTTTCAGGTAACATCAAGACCAAGGCGGTGCTAGACGTGGAGTCGAAGAGAGGATACTGGCTGACGGTGTACGCGCAGGATCACGGCGTGGTTCCTCTGAGCTCGAGTTTACAGGTTCGTCCGACTCGAAAGAGGACGCGTACATCACGCGTGCTTTTAATATATCACGCCGTCCTGGGAAATATTTTCGCCCGACGAAACTTTGCATTATCAACGGAACGACGAAAGTACAAACATGCGGGGTTTGCAATTACAGCGAATATACACTTTCCAAGTTACACGTCAATGTTTCAAGCCTCCCTAAAGGGGAAGAAAGGGGAAGAATGTAGCAAATTTTTGAAAATGTTTCCTGGGATATCGTAACGCTATATATTTGAAAGAAATAGACTTACAATTAGATTTTTCTCAAGGTATTGTATCAAACGTGTACGGCAAAATTTTGGCTATTTATGAATTTGGTTCCAATTTAATACGGACGATGTAACTCCATTGAAACTTGATTAAAATTGTACAATCGAGGAAAAAGATAGTAAGATGTACTTAGATATTTTTTGAAGGTATCGTTTCAAACGTATACAGTAAAATTTCTGAGTATTTATGAATTTAATACGAACGATGTAACTCCATTGAAACTTGATTAAAATTGTACGATCGAGGAAAAAGATAATAAGATATACTTAGATATTTTTTGAAAGTATCGTTTCAAACGTATACAGTAAAATTTCTGAGTATTTATGAATTTAATACGAATGATGTGACTTCATTAAAATTTGATTAAGATTAAAGACTGTACGATCGAGGAAAAAGATAATAAGATATACTTAGATATTTTTTGAAAGTATCGTTTCAAACGTATACAGTAAAATTTCTGAGTATTTGTGAATTTTGTTCGAATTTAATACGAACGATGTGACTTCATTAAAATTTGATTAAGATTAAAGATCGTACCATCGAGGAAAAAGATAGTAAGATTTATTTAGATATTTTTTAAAAGTATCAAACATATACAGTAAAACTTTTCGGTATTTATGAATTTTGTTCGAATTTAATACGGACGATGTAATTCCATTAAAACTTGATTAAAATTTAAGACTATACGGAAAAAAAAAAGTAAAATATACTTAGAATTAGACTTTTTGAAAGTATCGTATCAAAGATTATATGGTCGAGGATCTGCACTTTATCGAGGAATTTATCTGCACTTTGTCACTTGTTACACTGTACGCTAAACAGACGATCTCTTCAAAGTCTTGTCATTGTATCGGTAAAGTATCACAAGCAGCTATTTATTTCATACTTTCTACTCGCGTAAGCTCTCAACAGCGTGCAACGCGATGACTAGTAAAAAGAGCAATTTTCTCCATCGACCAGTACAAATTTTTCGTACCGCTTATCTCCTAGCATGACTTCGCAACGTATGTTACGGTATTGAGAAAAAAAAAAAAACAACAACTTTTCCGCTGAGCAACGGAAAATAGAATTTAATTTACGATACTCTCGTAATTACATATACAGATTAATAGAAATTGCGTTGGTGATTTAATACGAGCAGTAAAAATCTCATCGTGCGTACTGCGGTAAATATCGTAAACGGTATCGTAAACTTTTATATCACGTGCATTGGCAGCCGATGCTGCAGAAAGTAATCAAGACAAGGAAATGAGAACTTGCGAAACAAGATTATTATCGAATTGTTCGAAAAATGTTCACCTAGCAGCTGTGGACGATTAATACAGGATGTGACCCCGCTAATTTCTATAATTTCAACCATAAATAACTCTCGCCGTTTTCGCTTCGTTTCGCATTAAAATCAATTTCCTCGATTAAATTCATCGTCGAATAAAATGGAAGTTCGCGCGGTTCTATTTTATAACTTACGCGTTCAATAATAACCGACAGGGGAAATAAATTACTTCAAATCTATCTAACATCAATCATTCATTTCAGTCGACCATTTTATATCGATTAAAGCTCAACAACCATTATTATTTTTGAATGAAATTTAAACATATTTTATTGTAAAAGTCAATGAAGTCGGGCAATTGCAATTTAATGTTTCATCAACCGTCCAGCATTAAATGAAAAATAAAGGAGATGCTATTTGTCATGGTTACAGATACATTGTGCGTTATTATTAATAACATCATTAAACAAAATTCACAAATTTTGCTCAAAGTGCTCGACGATACAAACGTTATTTCTCGATTTTACGACAATACAGCTTTTTCAATCCATTTTTTTCACAAGCACGATCCACGATGTCGAATAATTGTTATAAATTTAGTCTTCTATCACCAATCCGATATTAAACGAAAAACAGAAAAACAGATACTACATATTTGCAATAATTATAAATACATCGTGGAACATTAAAATACTGCTAAAAAAATGAAATTCACACGTGGTGAAACTTCTGCCGTACTCGAGTTCTTCTAAAATATCCTTTCTCGGTCCGATTTCAATGGCAATGTGGCAATATTTTTTCCATTTTTTCGCAAGCACGTATGGGACGGGATCCACGGTGTCTCGTAAATAATTCACAGCCGGTTTCCGTGCAGGTGTACGTGGAGGTGCTGGACATGAACGACAACACCCCGTTGACCGAGGTTCCAGTCTACTACCCGTCGGTGTTGGAGAACTCTCCAGCAGGCGTGAGCGTTCTTCAGATCCGGGCGTTCGATCGCGACGTCTCGCCCCAACAATTCACCTTTTCCATCACCAGCGGCAATCCGGAAGGTTATTTTCTCATCAACTCCACCACCGGTAAGTTCCACATGGTCAGTCGAGAAAAGAGTCGATATCTCGTCAGAGAATCGAAATGGACGGTCTCTCTCGTCGTAACGAGATCATTATTTTGCCTTATCCGCGAAGGAGGATTTTAATGGCGACGACCGTAAGAGTAAAAGCTTTTTTTTTTTAATACATATAATTTCAATCGGAAAATGTGAATTTAATTTGTGTACCGAAATTTTGCCATAGAAAAGGTATTTGACCGTTGGAATTAGTCAGATGGATGTTAGAAACTCTCGGTTGATTTTAATTTAGCGAGAAAAAAAAGAAAAAAAAAAATAAACGCCAATAAACGTACAACTTGAACGGCAACTGCGATTACAACGTAATGGGTGGTAGTTTCATCCTCAATCTAGTTAACAATGGCATTCTGTCGCACAGATTGACCCCTGTCAGTTCTTGCGACGAGTTAAAAAGATGAAAGCTGTTTAAAGGGGCATGCACACCGTGGCGTTCGAACTCTGTTTTTTTCAATTTGCTTCCGTCGGCCGAACATCGTAACATTTGCTTCCGTTCGCCTACCTTCGACAATTCTATCGTTGCACTGGCTGAGCGTGACCCGTTACGTGTTCTCGCTGATTACGAGGGCGTAAACAGCGAAAACGAAGAGCCAGCGCCGGGAAATCACTGATTGCTGGACCCGGGCGCGGCAATTTTAACGCCTCGAGCACGGGGACTCTCCATAATATTCCAATAAACAAGATTTATTCTTGGCCGGGATCCGATATTTCCATATCGCTTAACGGTAAATTGACGATTAGAAGAAAGATTCGATTTAATGAAGACAGTAATAACCGGGGCTACTTGGCCACGATGCCGGCGCCGTTTCAAATTAAAAGTCCAATTTCACCCCTCCGGGCTCATTTGAAAGTCTGATTTAATCGGCCGGCCGGCCTGCCAAGATTATTCACCGAGGGCCCAATCGAATTTGTATCGCAAATTGTCCCGCATTAAAATCGATTCCCGCTCGTGTCTACGCGTGCCTATTTACGCGCAATATCCTCTCGCCCTTGCAACACCGTCTCCGCTCTCGCGCGCACATTGTCTCCTCTGATCGCATAACGTAGGTAACCTCCCACGATCGTTTACCTCCTTCTTTTTCTTTTTCCTCCCTTTTTTTTTCCTTCTTTCCTTTCGATAACGAGTTTCTGACTTTTCATCGTTTCGTAATTTCGCGGGCTGACGCGACTGTTCCGTCAGGAACGATGAATAATGAATCGCGCGCGGCTCGATCGGCCGAATTTGCATACGTTATCACGTAAGGCGAAAACAATGACTGCCACGCTTCTGCCACTGGCGACGCCAGTCACTTTCCGAGAGAACGTCGAAGGCGAAAGAAGAGAGGAAACTGCTAATGGATAATGATTGACGGGTTATTAATAGAGAGGAACTGCGAGGAGGCAGGGAAGTAGGGTTTCGGCGATATTAAATTTGTTTGAATTCTTGGACGGTTTGATAACGCGATCTTTTTAACGCTACAATTTTATTTCAGGTATGTAAAATCTAACATACAGGGTGTTTCGTTTTCATCCCGCTGAACGGTTGAAACAGCATGTTCTGCGATTAATACATTGATTGACATACAACGACACCATGCGTTTCCTAAGCTAAAATCAGCAATAACGTCTTCGCAGGTTAATGCATGTATAAGGATGTAAAAAAATATTTTTCTACGTGCTTTGTACCGCCTTTTTAAACGCTTATATCCTGAATCAGAAGTGGCAAACTTCTTCTACCTCGGCTCCTCCACCATGAAAATTAGTTTCCGCAACGGGCCATGAAAATTATTTGTGTTTATCTTGTTTTGACTTTAACAGCTCTAATAAAGAAAACAATTTGTATGTATACATATGTTGTGACACTCAGCTGATAGTGGAGAGATCCGTGCAGTGGAGGGGATAGCGCCAGCAATGAGGAAAGTGGGGGCAAGGGCCGCCAGTTAGCCACCTCTGTTCTAGGTTACCCACTTCTACAATCACTGGTAAATTCTCGTCTGAATATTACAGAAGAAATGTCGTGTGCCAAAGGACTAAAAATGAGAAGAGGTTGTTAATTAGAGACGTAATTGCGTTATTACAATGATAAAGTTACAATGATAACATCAAAATATCTAATTGTGGCGATCACTGTACCGTTAAATATCAATTAATTGAATAAATTTATAGTTTTGGAATTTTTGTCACAACTTTTTAATAGAGATGTTGAGAAATTCATTTGTATAATGATGTGAGCCATCTATTAATATACAGCGGAATAAGCGTTTGTGAATGTCGTGATCGATGATCTTTTGTTTTAACAAATGAATAACGTATGTTTAACATGGACGGACGCTCCACGTGTTTCTTCAGTGTGCTTCGACGAATATATAAATAATATAATTGCTAATATATTGTCTGTAGTTTAACATAAATATATTTTGTGAATAATATTTACTTATTCTTCAAGAGTATTCACGGATCTCTATGTATATACAATATTCGTTTCTTACTATTGCTTATGGAGCATGCCGACGTCGTTTGACGGAATAAAAATGAACGAAAGTATAAATCTCTTGGCTGTTAATGACACAAAACCATCGTGAAACTTGGCAGAGAGGATTCGATGGAACAAATCTTGGATCGTTGTTTCTTCTGGCTCGGCCCAATTTTCAACGCAGGGCTCGCAGTAATTAATCGCAGAACAGGCGGACGCGGAACGAAAGTTCTTACGCAATCGGAATTACGCGTCATCCATTCAACCAGTGTACGTTCACCTCGAAACGTCGGCATCATCGACCCTTTCCTCGAAGAGAAGTTTCGTAAGCGGTCATTTATCCGCAGTCGTCTCGAAGATCGATGGGAGGCGGCGCGGAAAATTGCTTACACCGGTAGAAGACGGCTTGTAATTAAAAAGTCGACCGTCCGCTGATTCGTATTCATCAGTCTTGCCGAGCCGCGGGAAACTTTCCACGGTTCTTGGATCGTCCATCGAGAAATTACTAAGGGACTCGTCCTTCTTTCTTTCGTTTCCTCTTTCTTTATTCTCGTGCTCGATAACGGCGACGAGAATGAACTGGGCGATCGAAAGAAACTGCGAAACGAAACGAAAAAACGGAAGTTTTCGACGTTCGTAATGAACGCCGCTTAGTAAAAGATGTCTGGTCGAGTATCATTGTTAGCGAACAATGATATCCGCGTGGTCAATGGTAATATAATCATCGAAGCATCATGCTGTGATGAGCTGTGAGTTTTTGTGCAACTTTGTATTTTTAAAAATCAGAGAAATGGAATTTGGGCGAGATATTGTAATTCGTGAAATGAAATTTTAACGAGTTAATTCTCTTTTTAATTCTTAGCTTATTTCTCTCTTGATGGAAAATATTGGGATAGATCGGGGGAGTAATGGCTCATTTTTTAATTATTTTTTTTTTTTTTTTTGAATGAGTTTTAAATATAATCGAAATCTAAAAAAATATGTAATATATATTTGTAAAAGTAGGTATATATAAATTTATAAAGTAACAAGCAGAAAATTAAAAAATAATCATAGATTCACAAAAAGAAAGAAATAACGTCTCATTTGGATTGTCCGAGTCAAATAGATCGAGTGAAAAACACACATTTTCGGTTTGTTTAAAAGATTTTCTCGCAAGGTCTGCCCTAACAAAATATGAGTCAACTTCTATTCTATTCATACGGAGAAACACTTCTCAAATTATACGAACATAACCATATTCTTTCGATTATAATAAAATTTAAACAAAATTATAATCAAATTCGATTAACAATTGATAATTCGACGATTAACATTACCAATCGATTAAACGAACCGTCGATTTTTCGACGATTAATTTCCTTTCGTCAGAATCGACGATTAAATTTATTTACCGATTTAATCAATCGCCGATTCTTCCGCGGTGAATTTTATTAGTCGTAAACCAAATCGAGCGATTTTGGTCGTAAACCAAAGATTTTGATCGATCAATGTCCAACTCTGATCTCGTGTTTCTTCTTGGTTGGACGAACTGCGTTTCGGTCGACCAAATAGCTCGGAAATAAATGGCACTTGGTGTTTCACAAAGTTCCTAGTACGTTCGCTGGTATCGCGTGAGTCGACGGATGAGCGTAAGTAACGACGATTCCGAGAAGTTGTCGGGTTGGCTGGAACCCGAAGTTAGATGAAGAGAGAGAGAGAGAGAGATTCAGCTTTTTGCTAGGCGAGTAACTCGATGCGTGAAGTGGATGCTTCGGTGGTACGCGATCCTTATTTATGAGAAATCACGAGACGAGATTGAAAGGATGAAGATGTTGAGAAACGAGAAACACGCCTGCCGTCCTCGAGATCGCGTTTTAGAAAGAAGCCTTTTGAATTTATATCCGCGCGTAGTTCCTCGAATTTTTATATCCACCAGGCTAGTCATAGGTGACCTACATTTCCTTCGCGAGGGATCCGCGAAGAAATTAAATATTCCGTTCTTTTTGCTCCCCCTCGACTCTGAGAATATAGAGATCTTGTGCGGGAACACTATTTTTCATTAACTTCGCGATTAATTATATCCTGGTGATTTTTCAACGCTGTAACGTTGCAAAAAGAAAAAGAAAAAAAATGAAAAAAGAAAAATCAGTTGTTCCGCGCGCCAGTATCATTTCGAAGGCCGAAATAATTAACGTGCTTCATTTAAAGTTTCACGCGTAATATCGCGTTACTGATATCGAGTTACGCAAAAGAATAAAGAATCTTCAGCGCGGAGTTTCGTAATGTTAATAATAAAAATAAAATGGTATACAAATGCAACCGCGAAATTTCATATTCGCGAGGTGCATTTCGCGAGAAATTTCATCTCGTCAAGAATTGCGCGTGTTTCTACTTCGTTTTTCACATTGGTACGTAATTAACAAGCATAATTCGAATGAGATGAAATCCGTGCGAGAGAATTCGCGAATTCGTAGAGTCGACTGACAGATAGGACAGATTCCACGAGTCTGTATTCTTTCTGGTTCCTTATCCAGTCAAGATTCAAGCGTCGGGGGAGGTTCCATCAATTTGTCACTCGGCAGCCGTAGAACTGTCAGCGGCATCAATCCAGATCGAAATTCATTTCCGACGATACCGCGGATATATCCCGGTTGAACCGCGGAAGCCCGAAAGTGCTTAGCTTGCTGCTATCATTCGATCTAGCGCGTGTTCGACGCGTCGAATTCCCGACAGAGAACTAGGCGAAATCGGCTTAGCCGGCTCGGCGACTGTAACACGCACAGCCATGCAACGTTTTACGCAATCCCGCGGATACGTATTTGCCCGTACGAGATTATTACACGCTTTCTCATAGACGATCCATCGCGTAAACACAGCTTAGAAACGAGAAAGAAGCTCGTGTTTCAATTGATCGTCGTTCGCTTATTCACTAACCATCACGCGTATTGTCGAGGTCCTGCCACGCTGATCTGCCACTTTGATTCCTGTTGTTAATTGCACGGAGAATTAGGGAGCAGTTGATAGAAGGATATTTAATTTAGGGGGACGCTCGATGCTGGAATATAGAAATTGTCTTGATTGGAATTTTAGCGCCAACTTTGGCTACGACTGCATCGTTTTCTGTGTTTTCTTACGAAATTGACTTCTAACTGTAGTCTGTTAGAATTCATACAGGGTGTTTCAAATTTAAATGTCAACATTTCAGGAGCTTGCGGAGTATTGGCAAGAAATTAAGAAGGAAACGTAGTTTAGAGATTCGCTCGTTTTTGCAGAGAATCGCAAAGATTTTGGAGAAAGTCTTGAAAGGAGAAAGCTTTCGTTTCTATTTGTCTATATTTATTAACGTACAAATATTTATTTATAATATTATTAAATATTTATTTATACCTATATTATTATCTATTTTATCATTCATATTATCATCTTGTAACATTCATGTTATTGTCTATTTTATCATCCATATTATGATCTCATCATCAATTTCAAGGGTGCACAAACGTTTGTACTCCGCGTGCCAATTTTTTTCTCAAATGAGTTCCGATATACTGATATACCTTATAATATCGTGGATTGTTATTATAGTCATTACATGTTTATGCATTTCATTGCACGACTACAGATTTACATATACATAGATCTATACTATGAATAAAAATATTATAAAATAATCCGTCTACATTTTCATTTTATTCGTTGGTAGGAATCTATTGAATAAGATTAAAAATCTGAATAAATGTATATCTATGTTACACATAAAATCAATATTATACGACAAATAATTACTCGTAATAATAAATCTATATTAAAGACAATTAAATTGGACAATTGAAAGTCACACGATATTTCGCGAGAACGGTCGACAAACGTACGCGTGGCTGATGGTTATCGGAATCGGCGATCGCGTTCGCCACGAACGTTCCGCGAACTCTCGTGGACTCTCCGCCGAGAGGCAGATTTAGAAACAGGCAGAGCCGAGGAGATTCGATATAAGCCAGGCAGATCATCGCGGTAACAACGACGATCGTGCGTGGAGAACGGACGGGTGGCCGATCAGCCAGCCATCCGCCGCTGTTTTGCAAGTGTATAAACGTACAACGCTTACGCGTGTACTTTCCCCTCTTCCCTCCACCCGCCTTTCCTCTGGCGAACGCGAAATTGATCGCCGCGATTACGGGCCACGCACGCGCGCGCGTAGCCGGTAATCGCCGGCCTTTTGTGGGAAATCGAAAGACGCAGCAAGATGGTAGCGATGCCTGATTGTATGAATTATATCGTCGAGGGGGGAGGGGAGTATTCCGCTGCACGCCGGGTAATGATAAAATGTTTTCGATGAGGAGGAAAGATGGCCGCGAGGTTATTCGAGAGGAATTATCTGCTCGGTTAATGAGCATGTAATGTTGATCGATGTTAGATAAAGCAGGTAGAATTTATATCTTCTGATTTTGCGTCGTTCCGTATGGAAACTGGTGAACTGTCGAGTCGGGAGATTATATTGTGAAATTATATTTATGATATATCTGCGTTGAATTTTATCTGTCTCTAAATTAAAAGCGATTAAATTCGTAATAAATTTGTAAGAGCGATTGGTCTCATTTGTTCCCAAATTCGGGATCGTTGTAAAATTTGTTAAATTTATTCGAATAATAAGGGGAACGTCCTTTCTCGGGTGGAAAGAGAAGAAGGAAAAAGTAACAGGATCGAGCGCCAAAGTGAAAATCAAAGACAGTGTTGTAGTATTTAGTACAGAGATTAATAAGAAGAAGTTATTAATATATATATAACAATTACAGTGACAGAGATAAAAAGGATCAGTGAAATAGTGACAGACAATTATAAGTAAATAAGATAGACAAATATAGTTATAGCAACAGATAGACAAAGATAGTTACAGCAGTAGATAAAAATAATGAAAATAGAGATATTAGGTCGAGTAAAAATTAGTTTCAAAGAATACGATACAAGAGTAAGTAGAAAGAAAAAAAGAAAAATTGTAACGATAAGACGTACTAGTAGATGAAGAGAATAATAAGGTGCCGCTAAGGTTGATAGAGTTTTCTTTTTGAAGCAGTCAGTTGAGATTGAGATCTTCTAATTCTCCATTTTCAAACTCTGAAATTCTTCTTCGAGAAGATGAACTCGACTCGTCGTCGATTGTCCACACACGACTCGTCTCGAATTTCTAACAAATTGAACCTGTTTCTGTACCGTGCAGTAAGCGAATAAATACGAAAATAAATCATTCGCCATTTATCATTTATCAAGAAGAAGAAGAAGAGACACCGTGCAATAAACTGCGGCATGATGCCAGTCGTAAAACATCCCAACAATCAACTGGGGGAAACAGGGTCAGAAATCGCATGTAGGTGCATCGCGTATAGCACTAGCATAACTCTCGGTGGTTCGTTATTCGTAATTACGCGCACGTAACGAAACACTTCTCCGTTTCGTTCCTTCGGCCGATTCGAAACAGAACGAACGAGTTCGCGGAAACTAAAAGAACAAATCGCACAGCCTAACGTAATTCCGCTTTAGCGGCGGGCTGTGAAACGAATCAGTGGCGCCAACAGACACGCGTGAAACGGAGAACAGAGACTGACGAAAGGACGACGAGGTCGAGAAATTTTTGTCGATCAACACCGAATTGATATCGACCTCGTAGTCGTTCAAAAACTATTCCAAGTTCTACGTTCGAACTTTGCGCGTGATGTTTCGATAAACTGGCTGTAAAGAAATGAATGACTTCAATTTAACATGTTCAATGACATGGGGGTGACCAGTGAAAATAAAAAAATAAAAAACGAGCGAACGTTAATACTTGTAAATTTTTAATATCAGTTTAATATTAGTTTCGTTACTGCAATGGGGTGAAGAAATTAATGCAGTATAGAACATGTAAAATAGGTTTATTTATGGTGTGAAGAAATTAATGCAGTATAGAAAATATAATTAGCGAAGAGATTAATGCAGTATAGAACATGTAAAATTATTTATGGTGTGAAGAAATTAATGCAGTATAGAAAATATAATTAGTGAAGAGATTAATGCAGTATAGAACATGTAAAATAGGTTTATTTATGGTGTGAAGAAATTAATGCAGTATAGAAAATATAATTAGTGAAGAGATTAATGCAGCATAGAACATATAAAAATAGTTTTATTTATGCATATAATATACAGGCGTAAATATTATTCGCGCATATTATGATATATCGTATTAAAACACATTGCAAATAAAGAAAAGAGAAATCAGTACAATCTTTATAATATGTGACGACTTTTTTGCGTTTGTTCTACCTAATTATTTTAAATTCTTTTCACATCTTATATAAAATCATCGCTCGATACTGGCTTTTCCCGCCATTTTTTCATTTCATGACACAGTTTTCTCTATGGGCTCACGTGTAAAAAGACGCAACTATAATTAACTTTACTATATCGTAAAAAATAAGTGAAAATCGAAGAAACGCATTTCAGGGCCGTGGACATCTCCGGTGACCCCCAGTAAGATGATAAATCCATTAAACACGGTTATATCCAACTTATCTGTTGCAAATAATATTCATTACGTAACAACAGATTCATGTTGGCTTCTTAGGCAAGTCACGTGTTAAATAATCAGAAATTAACCGAACCCATCCCCCGATTGAAGTTTCTTCAAACGGGGAGTTTGCATTCGAAGCCGATCGAATTCTCAATTTCGTTGCTTAACGCGAAGTCAACTTCCGACGTGACTTATTTCATACGTTCAATCGAAACAAATCAGCGAGGGAAAAAATTAAATCAGACTCGGCCGAGAACGAACCATAGTTAGGGAATTATAGTGCGAGAGGTTAGGCGTTCAACGAGCCGACGACTAACGGACGAGATTGTGCAAGTTATAGTGCGCGAATCGCCGCGGAGCGATCTAGTTTCGCATAATCGTTGCATTTACGGTTCACCAGCCGTATTGTTCTTATTTAAAGAAACAGAGGGAATAATAACGGATAACGACAGCGTTTCGGGAATGCTATTCCGCAGGATTAGATCAGATATCACGATTCTCTCGGCAGCGTAATATGCCGCAGCCCAGGAGGAAAGCCGCGTGTGCACGTGCGCCAGTGAAACAGGTTAGTCGTATCCGGTGAACATCGCGTTTTATCGCGAAAAGTTTCCTCTTTTTTTATTTTTACGTGCAATCGCGTATTCGAAGAGGCCTTCCTTGATGTTAATCATACTGTAAGCCTCAAAATAGTGGAATGCGCTTAAAAAAAGAAAAAAAAAAAAAAGAAAAAGGAAGAAAGATTATACAATTGTTGGAATAACATGAGATATACTCGTTAGTATGCAAATTTTAACTAGAATGGTGTTTGTCGAATCAATGTATCTTTAACAGTTACTATTACCATGTAGTTGCAAAGCGAAGAAAACTTTTTACAAAGTGTCAGTGACAAGAAATGAGTACAGAAGCTATGCTCGAAAAACGGCTGAGCAACTTTTTAATGATATAATTCGATCATTATCGTAAACTGTAAACAATAAAACAATTTGCATATACGAAAACAAGTTCAGTGTTCATTTCTTACATTAGTGACCATATTTCTTACATTAGTGACATATATATTTCTTTATTACGTTTTTTTATATTACGACCATGGGCAATATATAAAATTTTTCGTAAGATTAATTATCATTCGCTTTGGCTCCGCTATTGGACAGGAATGTTACTTTGGTTATTTGTCCGATCGTATACTCTCAGTGCATTAATACACTCTTAATAAATATATAAATTTCTAATTAATAAAAAGCAAAGGGTCTAGGTGCCTAGACCTTTTTCTCGTTCAAACTTTCATCAGAGCCGCAAAGTTCACTCGCAGTCGGCGTGCAGTGCCCGGTTCGTTCACCTCCGCAATTTCACTCCTTTATTTTTAGCTTTAGTTTCGTTCGTTCCTTCGTTCAACACCTGTTCGCGTGGAAACTCAATAGTCAGAAAGTCCTATGTCGCGGGACTCGATCGA
Organism: Frieseomelitta varia; assembly: GCF_011392965.1. NCBI lineage: Eukaryota > Metazoa > Arthropoda > Insecta > Hymenoptera > Apidae > Frieseomelitta > Frieseomelitta varia. The sequence goes on along the minus strand of NW_025110005.1, from coordinate 162,201 downwards.
ATCGCGTTACCGAGTTTATTCGACGATCGAAATCAATGGAACAAGGTCGACACAGCCCGACACGACCAAAAAAAAAAAAAAAAAAAAAAAAGAA